>NC_142141.1:43919058-44070573 GCF_024610735.1 Ursus americanus | reverse complement strand
CAGGATTCATTAAACTTTTTTTTCTACATCAGCATACAGATATAATGGTGTGGAATATTTTTTCAGAAAAAGTTATATATTGAGACATACTATATGGCAGTAATTCCCTACATTTCTTTCTACCATGTAAATTCTAAAGCACCTCCTAATCTTACACATTTTAAAAGTGTGAAAAAAATTGATTAAAGTATCTAGTGATATTGAAAATGCACAGCCAAAGTCAGAACCATATTCTCATTCCAGAATGAGACTGGCTTGTCTCTTCCCAGTTGTACTGGAGAACTTGGCCAACGTAATAAAGAAATAATAAGAAATATAAATTATTGGAAATGAATAAAGAAATAAAATTGTCATTATTTGCAGGGGCGATAACTGTGTATTTAGAAGATCCAAGGCACGCCTGGGTGGCTCAGTGGGTTAAGTGTCTGCCTTCAGCTCAGGTCATGATGCCACCGTCCTGGAATGAGTCCTGCATCAGGCTCCTTGCTCAGTGGAGAGCCTGCTTCTTCCTCTGCTTGCTGCTCCTCCTGCTTGTGCTCTCTCTCTCTCTAACAAATAAATAAAGTCTTAAAAAAAAGAAGAAGAAGAAGAAGAAGACCTAAGAATCTTTGGATAAACTCCTGCAATTGATGAAAGAATTCAGCATGCTGCAGAATTGATATGCAAACACCAATTGTTTGTCTACATGAAAGCAGTAAATGCAAAATAAAAATGTTACAAATAATACCATTCACAGTGTTATACACAAAATTACATAAATGTAGCACTGTAAGACATCTACACACATACACATGCGCACAAAATTGTTGAGAGAAATATAAGAACTGTATAAATATATGAATATATTGTGCTTATGTATTGGAAGACTCAATAATCTGAGGATGTTAATTATTGCTCTATTTATATTAGAGAGTAAATGCAATCACCATCCAGTAGGTGTGTGTGTATATATGTTAACTGGTGACCTGATTTTGAAATACTGTATGTAGAAAAACCTGAAAATAGGAAAACCACTTAAGAAAGAATAAATTTGGAAGAATAACATGATCAGCCATAAAAATCATTATGAGGCTAATATAAATTTGACAGTACCATGTAGGCACAAGGATAAAAACAATGAAACAGAGCAAACAGTTTAGAACTATCTCCTTCATATATGTTCACTGAATTTGTAACAGGTAACATTATAAAATTTTCAGGGAAGGATAGATTTTTCAATTAATAGTATGAGATTAACTGGATACATAAGTGAAGAAAAAAGTGAAACTTGACTTCTATCTCAAAGCATATATAAAAATAAATTCAATATATTCTGTATATCTAAATGTGGAAAATGAAACTTATAGAAGTTAAGATAGAAAAATACTGTTATGACTTGGTATAAGTTAAAATTTTGTAAAACAGGATACAAAATGCTTTGAATCATAATATAAATGATTGGCAGATTGGATTACATTAAATTAAGAATATTTATTAATCTAAAGGAATCATCAGGAGACTGAAAATGTATGTATTGGTGTTAGAGATAATATTCAATGTGCACATAATCAACAAGGTTCTAATATTTATGTATATACAGGATGCCTGGCTCTCCACCCACCCCACAAAAACCCAATTTACATTTATTCCAAGAAATCAAGACCAGTAAAAGACCAACCAAGAGGAAAATGTGAGAAAAAAAGGAAAAGTGTGAATGAGCACTTCACAGTAGTGTTCAAATAACCAATAAGGAAATGGCAAGTTGCACATCTTTATTTGTATACAGGTTAAGCAAATAAAGCCAAAGAGAAATGCTCCCACCAAAGTGGTTACTGTTTCTAAAGATGGGAACTCAGAATCGCCACTGAAGAAGTAGAGTATCAGGAAATATACACAGCAGATGAGAGCCTATATTGGTAGAAACACCTGAGAAAACTCTTCAGCAATGTATACTAGACTTGAGTACATGCACACTCTAAGTTCTAGCAGTTTTACGTTTAGAAATATAGTCAACAAAAATGTGTATATATATGCATTAAAAGACATAAGGATTAAAGACCCTGGCATCATTATTTTTAATAAACAACCTAGAAGCAGCTAAATGCTTATCATTAGGTTTATAGATAAATTATTTGGTGGCCAAACAATTGATATTCAGCAATAAAAAATGAGCTAAGGAAAAAGAATTTCACGTCATAGAAATGTATAAAAACTGCTAGATACATAAAAGTGTACACTGTGTGACTGCATTTATATGTAGTGAAAAGGCAAAAGTAATCTGGTGATAAATATCAGAAGAATGCCTGTTACCCAGAGTTAGGATGGTGTTTAGAGAAACCTCCCAAAGTGTTTTTGTGGTTCTGGTAATATTCTAATTTTTTTTATCTACATAATAGTAACATTATGTGTGCTACTTTGTGACAATTCATCAGTCTTTACACATAAGATCTATGTACTTTTTAAAATATTTATTTATTTATTTTAGAGAGAGAGTGTGTGTGCACACGTGCTCTCCCATGAGTGGGGGAAGGGCAGAGGGAAAGAATCGCAAGCAGACTTCCCACTGTGTGTGGGGCCAGATTCAGGGCTCCATCTCACGAACCCCTGAGATCAT
This sequence comes from Ursus americanus, assembly GCF_024610735.1. Lineage (NCBI taxonomy): Eukaryota > Metazoa > Chordata > Mammalia > Carnivora > Ursidae > Ursus > Ursus americanus. The sequence continues at coordinate 44,067,980 of NC_142141.1, read as the reverse complement.
GACCTGAGCCGAAACCAAGAACCAGACACTTTAGTGACTGAGCCACCCAGGCACCCCAAGATTTATGTACTTCTTAATGCATATTTTAGTTCAACTAAAAATTTACCTAAAAAAAAAGAAAATGAAGAGACACATAACTAAATACAAGATTATTTCCTGCAAGTCAAATTCTTCTGTATATCCCTGAAGGACTATGTGTGTTTCTTGTGTAGAAGCTAAAATGTGGGAAAATACAACAAAAATCATATTTCTAGTATGCAATCCTAACAATTTTAATCATTCCTACCTATGATGTGATCATTACATGGTAAACATGAAGTATTGGAATAAAAGTTCAGTAAAATTAGGTAATATTTTGAGTGTATGGTTAATCACATTATATGTGTACATGAAACAAAAGCTGTTAATTCTTTTTTTTTTTAAGATTTTATTCATTTATTTGACAGAGATAGAGACAGCCAGCGAGAGAGGGAACACAAGCAGGGGGAGTGGGAGAGGAAGAAGCAGGCTCACAGCAGAAGAGCCTGATGTGGGGCTTGATCCCATAATGCCAGGATCACGCCCTGAGCCAAAGGCAGATGCCTAACCCTGTGCCACCCAGGTGCCCCTGTTAATTCTTTTATTAAATTTCAGCTTTAAGAAAAAATGCTAATGTTAATGAAGTGAAACAAATCTTATTAAAACGCCCTTAGAATTGTCAGAAATACATATTGCTTTGTTCTCAATTACAAGGGTGCTCATAGTCTCATAAATGGAATCATCCATCTTTAAGCAAACTAAAATTACCTTTGTTTTAATTATTATATATGTAACCAACCTTTGTGGATCTCTGTCCATGTTAACAGAACTGGGCATTTTATAGACAAGTAAATTTCTTGGAGAATTGAATGTATTTTGAAATGAAAAATTTCAATCATCCATGAAATTAAACAATGCTTTAGGAAGAACAAAATTTTTCAATTATGGATTCTGTCCTCCCATCTTAGATTCTCTGTTTAAATTTCCATGTCAAAGTAAATAGTGTCTTATTCCAAAACAAGCTCCTAGGAAGTTTTGTCTCCTGCAGATTCCTGTTTTTCTGTAACAGTCTTTACATGCGGTACCTGTTCCTATGGTTTGACTCTTCTGATGGGACTTCCTTATTGCATAATTCTGCTTGCTTACTTGATTGTGTTGGCCTCCTAACACTCTGTTCCATTGTATATTTCAAAACAGTTTTCTAATTCAACAGGTGTTTAACTGTTTGTAGAAGGGAAAAACGAAGGGAGGAAAGGAGGGAGGGAGAAAGGGAGGGAGGTAAGGAGGTAGGAAGGGAGGAAGAGAAAAAGAAAGGAATTAGGAGGATCACTTTCCATCTTTGACAAGAGTGGTGTAAAATGATAGTCACCTAGTTTCTTGTCTTCTGTCTTGCCCCTGAGATAAAATACCATTCATTTGGCATTTTCTGTTGGTTAGGTTTTGTTTCTGCCATTATTCTTTGTTTATTGTTTTTGTTTTATTTAAGAATTTTCTTAATATTAATTATGAAGAAATCATGGAGGCTAAGATAACATAAGGTGGAAAATCTAGACAGAAATAGTCTGTAAGTTTTAATATAAAAAATTTCTAATATGTGATAGAATGAAAATGGAATTCGGTCTGATCCTCCCTAGCTACTCATTAAATTCCCCTCAATCTTGTCTAGTAAGTATAAATTCACCCAATTCTTTTATTCACCTTTTAAGCATGTGTCCTATGCTTCAAGATCCCACAAGAATGTGCTTGTACTGTAGAACATATTAGGAAAGTTGTACGTACAGATAATATTGCTTTAGTTAAAGTAGTAAGATAAAATATGTATCTTAGAAAATTGTACATGGTCTTGTCTCAATCCTAATATATCTTTCCTTGCATGAGAAAACTTGTATGATTAAGGCCAGATTAAGGCAGAAATTTCTGAAAATTTCTTTGAAGTAGAATTTTAAATATTCAAAGCATTAATGACAATTCTGCCAACACTCTTTCATAACTGTGAAAATAAATTTTATTAAGACTATCAAATAAATAGGGGCGCATGGTTGGCTCAGTCGTTAAGTGCATGCCTTTGGCTCAGGGCGTGATCCCGGCATTCTGGGATCGAGCCCCACATCAGGCTCTTCCACTGGGAACCTGCTTCTTCCTCTCCCACTGCCCCTGCTTGTGTTCCCTCTCTCGCTGGCTGTCTCTCTCTCTGTCAAATAAATAAATAAAATCTTTAAAAATAAAAAGTAAAAAAAACTATCAAATAAAATGTATATGCTCTTTTTTATCTAAAATATTCAGTCATAAAGTAATGCCAATATTTTGGTTCAGTTTTAAGGAAGACTACATTGAAATTAGGGATTGCATCCCTAGGATCAGGGATAGGATTTCCTACCAGATTTAAGACAGAATTAGAATTAGTAGATTTTGTTGTGACTAAACATAAAGACATAGGAAAAAATAGAATCATGAATACAGTGCCAGGAAGAAATTTGATCTAAGTAGAATCAGATTAAGAATGTATGTAAGTGAGGGGCGCCTGGGTGGCTCAGTCTTTAAGCGTTTGCCTTTGGCTGAGGGTGTGGTCCTGGAATCCTGGGATCGAACCCCACATCAGGCTCCTCCGCTGGGAGCCTGCTTGTTTTTCTCACACTCCCCCGCCTGTGTTCCCTCTCTTCGCTGGCTGTCTCTCTCTCTGTTAAATAAATGAATGAATGAATGAATGAATGAATGAATGAATGAATAAATAAAAAGAATGTATGTAAGTGATGTTCAGTCATTTAATAGGCAAAGGGGAATGGCATGTACATAAAGTAAGAGGTATAAGTGGGGTTCCCCAATACATTGGGGTTCCCATAACTTACTGGTTGAAGTGCAGAGTTTGAGAAGGGAGAGTGATGAGAGCTTAGATAAAGGGCCTTAATTAGAGAGTTTGCATTTTGTTCACAGCAGTTTCAGGAGTACTGAAATGAAATGTTTTCATGAAATTGCTTGCCTAAGAAATACATGAAAGGACAAAATCATACCTAAGACAGGTATGTTTGGAGAGTTCACTTATCTTGAAAATGTATTATTTTAGAGCTCTGAGGCTATGTCCGAATGAATTTTGTGTGGTTTGCTTTACTAAATCACATATTGCAAAGAAGCTATATTTTATCTGATACTATTTAATAACAATAGAGATAACAGTTACAACAATAATCATAAAAGTGGTATTTTGAAGGTTAATATAGAGATTAGACATTTTTCTTTCTGTAAATTCATGGATGCATTTTTTTAAAGATCCTGGAAATTGGTTAAATTAGAAATGTATGAGATAAAATTTGTGGAGACATTTACTTTTAAGTTATATAGAGCCCTATTTCCAGTTGGCTCTTTATTTTAATTTTTATCATTTTTGGCATGGTCTAATGAATTGAATATGCCTCTAATGTACTAATGTACTTATACTGTTGTAATGAAGTAACCTGAGAAGAGAGAAAAAAAAACCTCCATTATAATGCAAGTGTTTCATATTGCTTTCCACCACTTTGCTTTTCCAAGCTGAATGCACCCATAATCATATACCATTTCTTTCATTCATATACTTCTTTTTCTATAATTACAAATTTGATTATGTAACCAAATGTTCGTCAATGGACATAGATTAGTTTTTACGATTATGTCTCAGTTTGGTTAAACACACACATATAACATGATGAAAATGGGAATTTAATGATAGTATCTCAATAATTTAGTGAAATACATATCAACTTTAGTAATAAGATGTGTTAATTTGGGGCACATAATAAAAAGATTAATCCATTTAAAATAACTGTTTTTACTTAGTTTTTTAAAAAGATACATGACTTTGAAGGAAGTGAATGCTAATTTATTTTTCTGGCAATACACTAAAGTAGAAGTATACAATTTTAAAGTCAAATGTCTTTTCCACTCATACTAAACCCAATTTCATCTTGCAATATTAGTCAGGTTTTCATTAACAATCTATGCACATTAGGAAAAAATGTTTAATGTAAAGGGCAACGTATTAGGTTTTATTATGCCTTTCATTGACCAGTATCTTATGTGTCTTGAATACTTAGTGATTTTAGAAAGCACTTCAATGTTATTGGTGGCACCCGTATATGATTTTATGCACTCTGAATAAATCCCATTTTAGTAGTTTCCTATTTCTGCTGTAACAAGTTACAACAAACTTCGTAGTTTAAAACAACATGAATTGATTACCTTAAAGTTCTGGAAGCCAAAAGTGTCAAATAAGTCTAACTGGGTTAAAGTCAAGGTTTAGAGAGGGCTGTATTCCCTCTGGATTCTCCTGGGGAAAGTACGGGATGTTTATTTTTCAGATTTTAGGAGCCCAGGCAATTTGTGGTTTGTGGTTCCATTCTTCTATATTCAAACCCAACAAAATCAGATCAAGTCTTTCTCATGCTGCCATCTCTTTAACTCTGTCTCTCTCTCCTGTATCTCTTGTGCATTTTTAAGGCTCCTTGTGCTTACATTGGGACTACTTCAATAATTCAGGATAATTGCACCATTTCCAGGTCAGCTGATTAACAACCGTAATTCCATCTTCAATTTTAATTCTTTTTGTCATGTAACCTAACACATTCACTGGTTCCAGAGATTAAAAACACACAAAAAAGATACGGACATCATAGTGGAGGGGTGGGGTCATTATTTTGCCCATTACACTTAGCTATATCTGAAGAAGGATTATTGGTAATAAAGTGTGAATGAGTAAGTGTCCAGCCAATAGTCATAGTGATAGTAAAATTGAAGTGCTCAAAATATAAAACTTCAGGAATTACCAAACTTACATGTTAAATTTTATTATACTTTGTAATATACTACTTGTTGGAAGTTTATGCTTAATAAAAAGGTTGTACAATGTTATATTCATCATAAATTATGGAGCTATGATGTCTAAATATAAAATGGCAATAACTATTAAATAATTATTAAATATGTGATTTTTATGAATTTTTCAATTTAGCTATGGACTAAAATAATTTAAATTATTGTTTTTAATGTCCAATTAGGAAGTAAAATTTAAGATTATCTATCTATCCATCCATCTATCATCTATCTATCATGTATCTGTCATCTATCTAATCTAAACTCTATCCACATACACATACATACATACCTTCAGATCTTTACCATCTCTGGATTAATCATGCATAAACATCAAATACAATAATTCCAAAAATTTGATAAGATCAGGATAGTTTAGTTCAATGTAAAAGAATTTATTTGAGAAATTATTTGTACCAGTTAAGCTCAAAAAGAAAAACTAAATCCTCCACTGTTCTATATATAGTATAGGAATAGTGGTTAAGAAAAACTTTGCAAGAATTAATGTACAGTTTAGAGAAAGCACGTGTGAAGGAAATATCTCAAGTCATGCATCAAGGAAAGTTAAGAAAATAGCAGCATCCAGGTCATACAACCAGACTCTGAAAACCTTAGCCTAACATATTTTTTTTAGAAAATAATGCAGTTCTCAATATTTTTTGAGAAAGCTCTCAGTGAATGTTTGTTTCCAGCAAGAAAATGGTACCCTGCAAAGTGTTTGTAGAACTTAATATGTCCCCACATCTAGCAACAATTACTTCAGAGAATAACAGTTTTTCCTTTTGTCTACCTTTCCAATCCTGCAAGAGTTTCTCTTCTTTAACCTGGAAACAAGTGATTGAAATTCTGGAAGATGGAATTGATATATTCCCCTTGGGAATGCAGAAGTAACTTAAATAGACAATAGCGAAGGTGCCAAATAGATAACGGACAATCCAAAGCATGGTTCTAGCATGGTTCTACTTTAGGCTTTGTGTAAGGTGCTAAGAAAGTAAGAGTGGTTAAGACAAAACTTCTTTGCTGGCCATTGTTTTGTTTTCTCCCCTCCTTCTTCCCTTGCTCCTCTCCTTCTTCCTGTCTTTCTCCTTCTCATTCTTCTTCTACTTCTTTGTCTCTTCCTATTACTACTCCCCCTTCCACACATAAAATTACTTACTTTCCAATGAGGAATAGGTGAATTTATGCAGATAGGGTTATTTTATGGGTAATGTGAGTGCAAAGAGTGCCACCTAATAAAACAATTTGGAATCAGTGTTATCTAGAGGTAGTGAGATAGGAAAGATGTTAAGTGACTGCAGAGTCTAAGTAATGGGTTGTTTTATATTAATAGAGATTAGACTTCAAAAATATGACAAAACTGGTGTCTTGGAAAGATCACGTTGGAATCAATTTGAAGAACACATTGAGATAGCAAGTTGAATATAGGGCTCCAGTAGCAAGCTGGGTAATAAGATCATTAATTGAACAAAGAGTTATCAGGAAAGAATGGGTATCTTTTCTTAATTCTTGTCAATTAAACTGATAGGTTTCAACAATTCATTGGATGAAGAGAAGAAGGAGGCAGTAATTAATTTAAGTTCTCTAACTTAGGAAATTTGATGGGTTGTGATGTCAAAACAGGATTTAAAAAATAGCAACAGCAAGTATGTGGTAATAGATACTGAAATGAGTTTTGTAGGTAGAGTTCTTTAAGAGCTGGAGGGACCTTCACCTCGAGATTTCAATATGATTGGATCTAACATCTGTAAATGTTAATGAGGTTCTGGACTGGAGATATATGAACAAATACACCTCACATTCATACAAACACAAAAACACACAAGAGAGAAAAAAATTGATGTTTCTATGTTGATGCAAAAAGTTTAGTAAAAATTTTATTATACAAAAGAATGTATAATCAATAGACTGAATAATTTATAAAGCTAGGTAAAAGGAAATTCAAACAGATTAACTGAGATTGGATGTAGATAAGATTAGGAATCTGTCATTTTTCCAGTAGACAGGGGAAATGGTGGGCATGGTATTTAAATATCTACGATTTAAGTATTTAAGGAATTTTTACATCATACTTTATTACTGAGGTCAGTAATGATGATAAAGTTGTGAAGATCATGGGTAAGATTATAAAATATTTTGTAATGCTTCACAAAAGGATACAGATTTGAATTTATCTACATCCGTTATAACCACAATTCTTCTATACCTACAGCTAATCAGGGAATTAGAGTTTTATAAATAAAAGAAAAAAAAAGAATTACAGAAAACCAGATTATTTTACAGACTCAATTCATTTAACCCCGTTTTTATCATCCCGTCCGATGGGTATCTTTGTAGTTGCTCTTACCAAAAAGTGTTTGACTCAGGCATATTACTTACTTTGGCTGTGGTCCTGACAATGGTTTGAAAAGCACTTGTATGTAGTCTTCTATTGACATGAGAAAAACATACCTGCATGAGCTATCTTGGAGAAGAAAGATTTGAAAAATGTGAAATAGAGATAACCTCTCCAGCTGAACTCAGCCAGGATCAGCGTAAACACAGAAGGTGACATTGTATAACTATCCGCCATGTAGCTGTTACAATATTGATGAAAATATGGGTTGAATCTAGATTTGGACTGTTGATAATAATATACATAAAAACAGAGTTTTGTTTTTTTTTTTTTTTTAGTTTGCAAATGTATATGCTTAGAATGAGGCTCAGAATTAGAACGTCTATCAGGTTTTGTTTATATTAGCACAGTTTTTGGCCTTCATTATAAATCGTATTAGCTGAATACAGAAATCTAAATTAGCTCTTTTGTTCTTACTGCTCATTCAAGATTTTGTTTCGTTCTGCATAGTTTTCCAGATTTTTGTCTAAGTCATTTGCCTGTCTCACTACTGACTTTTTAAAAGTAATCTGTTGTTGTGGTTTCCACTAACTGTCTTTGAGTTCAATTTTTGTTTTTGGCATTATACAATCTAATGATAATGTCTCCAGCTAAAAATTTCCTGGGAATTCATATTCTGAAAGGCATACAGAGCTTCTTAAACATGAAGATTAATGTGTTTCACCAATTTTGAAAATGTCTCAGCCAGTGTTTTTTCAAATACATTTTCTCCATTCTGTCCCTCTTATCCTTTGGAAATGGCAATGCTACATACATTAGAACTTCCACAATACTCTGTATGTCTCTCACTTCTTTTTCCGTGTTTTCCACCCATTTCTGGTTGTCTGTGTTTCGGTGTGGATGTTTTCTACTGATGTGCCATCGAGGCCACTAATCTTCTTTCTGACTGAATTTGACATGTTGAATTCTTAATTTTAATTATAATTTTCAAATCTAGTATTTCCATTTCATCTTTTTATTTATTTTGATATTTTTATGATATTTTCCTTTTTGTCATCTGTTTTTGGGGAATATAAATCACTGAAATTTAAAGTTTTTGACATAGCATCAATATCTGAAATTGCCTTGGTTCTGTGTCTCCTTTCCAATTTTTGTCTTTTTCTTTTTAATTTTTCTCATCGGTTTCATTTGTTAACTTTTGTACTATGTACAGAAGCAAGGTAGAGGCTCTATATGAATTTCTCTCTTTCTAGGAAATATTTACCCCATTTTCTGGTGACAAAGATTTCCTCTTTGACCAAACTTTAGTCAGGATCCTCTGAGCTCTCTACTTGACCAGTCCCAACCTTGGGTTTCTATCTCTGACCTTCTGGAGGCCAATTTTAGCAAGAATCCTGTCAGTCAGTTTAGCCAGAATCCTCCCTTACCTTGTTGTCCCTTTTATTAATTTTCCATCCAATGATCCCTTCTCATTCTGTTTTTGGCTATAAATTCCCACATTTTCCTTATTGTATTCAGAACTCAATCTCTCTTTCATACTACAAACCCCCATTGCCGTCTCTTTGAATAAAAACTGCCTTCCAGTTTTTAACAAGTGTCTGAATCATTTTTTCTTTAACCCTGCCAGCAGCTGGAGTAAAGTGGAATAAGGCCATTCACTTTGGTCTAATCATGGTTTGGGATGTCTTAGAGAAGGGTTTCAATCTTCATGGAGGTTGTTCTAAGTCTCTTTTGTCTATAGTTTGGGGGTATATCGTTTTAGGCCTGTCACCTACAAATCTAGGGTGTATACTGTGGCTCCTATTGATTGGAGGTTCTTGAATTCCAATTTTTGTTTCCTAGTACAATAAGATTGTTCAAGATCTGCTTTCATTTTTGACTCCATTTTCTATTTTCTGCTTGACTTATTTGCCTTTTGTCCTGTATAGCATAAGATCTGGAAAATGCTTTGAATGGAAAAGTAAGCCAAAAATGTGGCACACATTCCTGACAGTATCTTTCTTTCAGATTGGATCATTCTACTGGCTGTCGTCGGAAAACTGAAGTCCAGATCCTCTCTCTTCCCCTCACCCACAGCTGAACTCTTCTGAATTACTGCTTGTTTCTCAGCGTCTGAGCCTCACATACCTATGAATCAGCTAATGCAGTGGTGGGAGGGGGGAGTGACTGCACAAACCCTCTTTCCTACTGCCAAAACCAAATCCTAAAATCCTGCCTCCTTGATTGCTCTTCCATGACTTGAAGCAGCTGTTTCATGCATTTTATGCTGTTTATATAATCAGTTTAGAGGGTCATTCTGATATAAGCTCATCTTTCATAACTATAAGTAGAAGTTAAAGAATTTTTTTAGACTAATGACCATTAAAGTTGACTCAGATCTTTACGTAGCCGGCTCTTTGTCATCCATGAAATTTCGGATCAAATATCATGTCCTCAAACTATTCCCTGACATTACTACCAAAAATTGCCACTTGTTCCAAATCTTTATTATATCATGCATCTCTATTTTATAGCTGGTATCTTTCTTACCACTATATTAAATAAGTAAGTGTGCATGTGTGTGTGTGCCTCTGTTGCAGTTTATTTCATTCCATAATGAGTATCTTGAAACAGAGTAGAATTGTTTGTCTTGAATATCTCAGTATTCTCTGTGTGCATAATAATACATATAGAAAAAATAGTAAATATCTACTTGTGAATTAATGAAAATATGAGTTAATGAATGGATATATATATATGATGATTGTGTTATTTTCAGTATATATGTGATGTAATTATTAAATTTATCCAAATAAAAAAATTCATGAATATACCAACTAACACTCTTAAACAAACCTTCTAAGCCCAGAGTCCAAGGTGAATATCAAAGACAAATACAGAAAAGAAAATATGGAGGAGATCTTGCCATACTAGATAAGACATACTACAAAGGTACGATTGAAATCTTGTGATTTTATGAAAGCTAGAATTATAGATCATACAAATTGTTGGAATAAAAAAGGCATATTTACTGTGTATGGAATTTTAATATACATCAAAGGTGACATCTCAAATTTGCAGATTGAACAAATCAGACAAGGATTAAACTTTGCTTAGAAAGTTGTCTGTACATTCAGAAGAAGAATGTAGCTGGGTTCTCCTCTCCTATGAACTAATAATTGCCAGTTGAATTAAAAAGAGAAGGATGAAAAAAAAAAAAAAAAAAAGAGAAGGATGATCTCCAGATCCTGAGATCTCCCTCGCTGTTGGCTCTGGACTCAGTGTGGAGTCTGCTTCTCTTTCTCTCCCTGTCCTTCTGCCCCTTCCCCCGCTTGCACATGCAGTTGTGCGTGCGCACGCTCTCTCTCTCTCTCAAATAAATAAATGAGTCTTTTTTTTAAAAAAGAGAAGCATGACCAAAATTATCACAAACTCAAATAAAAGCTTTTAAATATTAGAAAAATATTTAGCAGAAATTTTTATAATCTAGAGAAAGCATTGTTAAAAGAAAATATTTCAAGTTAGATTGTTTAAAATCATTTTAAACTCAAGTAAATAGAAGTGAAAATTGTAATTCTTCAAAGATGAGTGATAGGGATGCCTGGGTGGCTCAGTTAGTTAAGTGTCTGCCTTTGGTTCAGGTCATGATCCCAGGGTCCTGGGATCAAGCCCCAAATTGGGCTCCCTGCTTGGAGGGGAGCCTGCTTCTCCCTCTCCCTCTGCTGCTCCCCCTGCTTGTGCTCTCTCACTCTCTAAGTAAATAAATAAAATCTAAAAAAAAAAAATGAGTGATAATTTTTTATCACATAATGATATGAGTGGAGGAAACAAAATTGTTTCAGAACCTAGTATCAGAACATCTCTGGTTTTTGTGACATTTTCCTTACGCCTCTTGCATCATAGTCATTAGCTGCTGCAGGTGCAGACATCACAGCCTTATTCAAAGTGCCAGAAAAGAAATTGAAGCCATCTAGTTTCACCATCTTTAAAATGGGGAACAGAAAGAGAGAGATGGTGGTTGAAAATGGTGGTGGTAAACAGTCAGCAAGATCATTATGGGGGACACAAACCTGAAAGTTACCATAAAATATAGATAAGACACAGTAGACTAAGTCTAAAAAGAATGACAAAATGGGGGGTGGGGATGGAAATATTTGCAACCTACTTAAAAGAAAAATTGGAAATAAGCAGAAATAAGAAAAAGTTCTTATAAACCTGTTTGATACAGAAAAAATAAAACCATCTCCCAAATCTATAAAGAGGAAATCTATAAAATCACTTTAAAGTGTCAATTTAAAAAGACAGATGCTTATCATCATTGGTGAACAGAAAGTTGCAACTCAAATAAAAAATGGAACCTCACTTTTTCTCATAAGCTTGGCAAAAAATAACAACAGTCCTGATATACAGTGCAAGAAAATTAGCATTTTTATTGTGTGATTTGTATAGGAGTGTATAGTGGTATAACTTAAAGAAAACTTTTAGAAGTATTTGTAAATTATTAACATTTTACATAATTTACCACTTAATTTCTCAATTCAACTTACAGAAATCTATAGAAGTAACAATAATAATAATAGTCATCATTAATTGGATGTTTACTCTGGGCCAAAACTAATCTGAGATATGTGCTTTTACAAAGTATTTAACTCTCAGAATCATATCATGAAATATTTACTAGCATTGCCTCATTTTATGAATGAGAAAACAGAGATTAGAGCAGTTTACCTTTGTTCATAGAGCCAATCAGTAGCAGATAGATTAGACTCAGGGCATCTAGATTCTTTACCATTTCATTACACTGTCCTTTTAATGTAAAAACCAAAATGCCCATGATAGTGTATGTGGAAAGATATCCTTTTTATATCTTTTAATGAAAAAATTGCAAACATTTTTGCATCTACTAATGTGAGAACAATTAATTCTTGTTTATTTTCCTCTAAAAATATGGAGTTATTTTAAATAATTAGGTAAAAGAAAAGCAAGTAGGAATATAGTATTTTGATATTGTGTGTTATAATAAGAAACACGTATTTGGTCTTCCTCCCATTTCTGGTACAGAGCTCCTAAAACCCTTGGAATTTCCTGAGACCTAGTAGATCTTTTGCTATGTTAATGAGGTGGCTTTTGGACCAAAGGGTGGGGATCCATTGTTGCCAGGACACCCAACCATGGGATTACAGGGTTGGAACTTTCAGTCGCATCCCCAGATTTCTGGGGAGCAAAGAGGGGCTGGAAATTGAATCATTTGCCAACAGCAATTAATCAACCATGCCAGTGTGATGAAGCCTCCATAAAACTTAAAAGGATTGGGTTCAGAGAGCTACTGGTTTGGTGAACACATGAAGACTTGGAGAGAGTGACACCCATGAAGAAGGAATGAAAACTCCATGTTCTTTTTTTTTTTTTCAAGATTTTATTTATTTATTTATTTGACACAGAGAGAGATAGTGAGAGAGGGAACACAAGCAGGGGAAGTGGGAGAGGGAGAAGTAGGCTCCCTGCTGAGCAGAGAGCACGACCACGCAGGGCTCAATCCCAGGACCCTGGGATCATGACTTGAGCCGAAGGCAGACGCTTAACGACTGAGCCATCCAGGCGCCCCATCCATGTTCTTTTCCCTATACCTTGCCCTATGCATCTCTTTCCTCTGGATGTTCTTGAGTTATATCCTTTTATGATGAACCAGTGATCTAATTAGTAAAATGTTCTTCTGAGTTCTATAAGCTGTTTTAGCAAATTAATCAAACCCAAGACAGGGGTTCTGGGAACCTCTGGTGTATAGCCAGCTGGGTCAGAAGTACAGTTAATAACCTGGGCTTGTGCCTGGCCTATAAAGTAAGTGGGGACAGTCTTGTGGGACTGAACCTTTAACCTGTGGATTCAGATGTAGTCTCCGGGTAGATAGTGTCAGAATTGAGTTGGTCCTGACACTCTGCTGGTGTCCCAAGAATTGTTGGTTTGGGGAAGCCCCTCTGACCACCATCCCACCACACATTGGAGTTATCATACCCAAAAAGTATAATAACATAAATATTAAAAATACAAGCACAGACACACATGATCAGAGAAAAGGAAGTTACAAAACATTAAAAGTAATTTACTTTAGGGAAAAACTGAATTAATTGATTAGATTTTCATGGGTTTTTCATAATAATTCTCTTCTTTAATGAAGAACTAATAGGTATTTGTGAATATAGAACTTTGGTTATAAGGTTAGCTAGCCACTAAAAGATATTGAAATATAAATTTTTAAATATGGTGGAAAAAGAGGATTAGGGCTAAGATGTGTGAGGGGAAAGGAGTGGTGGAGATAGTAAGATTAGTTTTCATTTTATAATTATATTATTTTTCAGCGCTTTTGCATTGTTTTTTAATAATATTAAAAATAATACTTGCACAGAAATGTGAATGTACTTAATGCTATGGAACTGTGTCTATAAAATAATTAAAATGGTAATGTTTTATGTTATGCATATATTACCACAAGAAAGCAGAAATTGACAAAATAAGAAATATGGAAGAAATTATCAAAATAAAAGCTAATTTAGATAAAAACAGAAACACTTGGAGGAAACCCAATGAAGAAAATAGCCCATGAGATTTGTAAATGTCAAAATGGGGGTGTTCTTATAATTTGCAATGTCTACGTCTGTTTTTCTACCCTCTTTGTCATTTCTGATCTGTATGGAGTACATTTGAAAGTCTCGAAAGAACTGGGAGATATTAAAAAAAAAAAACACCTGGGAATATCACTTCACACTCATTGCCCATTAGAATGTGTACTATAACAAAACAAAGCAAAACAGAAGATAAGTATAGGCAAGGATATGGAGAAATCAATACTGCTGAACTGCTGGTGGAAATGTAAAATGGTTCAGCTGCTAAGGAAAACATTATGGCTCTTCTCCCCCCCTCCAAATCAAAAATAGAATCAACAGATGATGGAGAGGATGCAGAGAAAGGGGTGCACTACTAGACATTTATCCAAAGGATACAAAAATAGTGATTCAAAGGGACACATGCATCCCAATGTTTATAGCAGCAATGTCCACAATAGCCAAAATATGGGAAAAGCCCAGATGTCCATTGACTGATGAATGGATGAAGTGGTATATGTAAGTGCGCCTGGGTAACTCAGATGGCTAAGCATCTGCCTTCAGCTCAGGGCATGATTCCAGTCTTGGGATGGAGCCCTGCATTGGGCTTCCTGCTCAGTGGGGAGTTTGCTTCTCCCTCTGCCCCTCTGCCTGCTCATGCATGCTCTCTCTCTTTCTCTCAAATAAATAAATAAGGTCTTTAAAAAAAAGTGATATGTATATATATGTGTATATATATACATACACATATATATATTTGTCTTTCTCAGATTGACTTATTTCGCTTAGCATAATACCTTCTAAGAGTTCCATCCACATCCTTGTAAATGGCAACATTTCATTTTTTTGATGGCTGAGTAGTATTCCATTGTGTGTGTGTGTGTGTGTGTGTGTGTGTGTGTGTGTGTGTATGTGTGTGGGGGGCTCTTTTCATAGTTGGGCTATTGTGGACATTGCTGCTATAAACATTGGGGTGCAGGTGCCCCTTTGGGTCACTACATTTGTATCTTTGGGGTAAATATGTAGTAGTACAATTGCTGGGTCATAGGGTAGCTCTATTTTTAACTTTTTGAGGAACCTCCATACCGTTTTCCAGAGTGGCTGTACCAGCTTGCATTCCCACCAACAGCGTAAGAGGGTTCTCCTTTCACCACATCCTTGCCAACATCTGTCAGTTCCTGACTTGTATAATTTTAGCCATTCCGACTGGTGTGAGGTGGTATCTCATTGTGGTTTTGATTTCTATTTCGCTGATGCTAAGTGATGTTGAGCATTTTTTCATGTGTCTGTTGGCCATTTGTATGTCTTCTTTGGAGAAATGTCTGTTCATGTCTTCTGCCCATTTCTTGATTGAATTATTTGTTCTTTGGGTGTTGAGTTTGATAAGTTCTTTATAGATTTTGGATACTGGCCCTTTATCTGAGAGGACATCTGCAAATATCTTCTCCTATTCTGTCAGCTGTCTTTTGGTTTTGTCGACTCTTTGCTATGCTGTGCAAAGGCTTTTGTCTTGGTGAAGTCCCAACAGTTCATTTTTGCCTTTGTTTCCCTTGCCTTTGGAGACTGTCTAGCAAGAAGTTGCTGCAGCCCAGGTCACAGAGATTGCTGCTTGTGTTCTCCTCTAGGATTTTGATGGATTCCTGTCTCACATCCATTTTGAGTCTATTTTTGCGTATGGTGTAAGAAAATGGTCCAGTTTCATTCTTCTGCATGTGCTGATCATCAGTTTTAAACCTGGAATGCATTTTTGTCTTTCCTCCCAAGAAAACTAAAGATAAAATATGCCACACTCCTGAAGCCTTGGTTGTAGGAGCAAAATGTTCAATGTAGTTTCAATATACGTACTTGAATATGCTATATTTCATTAAATGCTTTGTATACTTTCATTATAAAATATCTTGTGTTATTATTTTTCCTATCCATTATTATGATCCAGGATGGGTATTTCTTGTTTCTTTTCTAGTCTACCCGATATGTAACCATTGTCCAGCAGAGAAAAAAATAAACGTCCCTAATGAAACTTATGGTACTTCATTGCCTCTGATAGAAAATCTAAAGTGCTCTTCCTCATCAGCTAGACCCACGATGATATTGCTCTTTTGTATTTGTCAAAACATATTTTGATTCACATCAAAAAGTTCATTTAACTCCAGCCAATATTGCTTTTAAACAATGCTTCAGACAGCATGCTAATTTAATTATCCATTTTTGTCCCCAAGGGACAATTTACCTTTTTCCCACCTTCCATTCTTCTGTTCCAATCTTGAATGTCATGGTCAAGACAAAAAATAAAGCCTTCTCTGTCAACTGTGAAATAAGTTCTTTCATCTTTATATGTATTCCTGTGATTATCTATTTTTTCACCAGGGTGGCATTTAATTTAGGATCTGCTTAATAGTTCTTCTATTTACTATTTTGTCCCTAATTTTGGTTTCCCAAATAGATTTAAAGCTAATTGAGAGCAAAGGTTGTGGTGTATTCGTCTTCATTTTTTCATAATAAATAGTGCAGTTTTTGATACATCATAGTCATTTATTACTTGGTTCATCTAAAAATACTTCTTTTTAAAGGCAAATAATTATCTCTAATTTACCTTTGGTGTAAATTACTTCCATTTACCTCAGGCACCAAATTAAAGTAAGCTTTTACCATTAAAATATCTGTTGTACTTTAATTCTTAAAAGTATTACTTAAAAGGAAAGAAAAAATCATCTCTAGTTCCAGACAATATTTTGACTTTAAATGACGAACATTAAATGCTACTAAATCAAATAGGTGAGTTGATAGGTTTATTGAGGGTAGGAGAGTAAAGGGGAACTTTATTAACACACTCAACAAATATTTATTGCATATCTGCCTTGTGCTAGGGAATCTATTAAATGGTAGAGATACCACATGGAACAAATTCTGCATGGCCGTTGGTTCACCCATATAGAACTTACTATAAAGTGAAGAGGTCTACAGGCAATGTGATGAAGGGTGATTAGGGCTATCTTATTGTGAGCACAAGATAGTATGGAAGCACAGGGTGCTTCCCAGACGAAGTATGGTCTAAGTGGAGAGTTTTAAGTGTCCAAGTAAAGAAAAAAATGTGACAAGTGAAAGAAAAGAGTACTTTCTAGGACTTGAATAAAGTCTATGACTACAGGATAAATTGGGTGACTAGAGAGTGAAGAGATGGCAAGAGATCAGGCTGTTCTATCAAAAATACATGTAAAACATATCTGTCACTTCTGTCGTCTATGACAAATGATCTCTTCCCTGCCTGGTCTACTGCAGTAGCTTCCTACCTGGCCTCTTGACTTCTCCTTTCTCCTACACAGCAAAAGGTATGAGCTTTTTAAAAATATATAAATATACGCTAATAGTTACCTGCTTAAAGTCATCGAGTACTTTACAGTTTTATCAATATGAAAGGCAATTGAACCTGTCTTCCTTTCAAGCTTCATTTATTTACGCTGCTCATCAACTTACCATATTGCAACCACAATGATCTTTCAATTTCTCAGAGTCAAGATGATCTTTCTTTTTTTTTTTTTTAAGATTTTATTCATCCATTCGACAGAGAGAGACAGCCAGCGAGAGAGGGAACACAAGCAGGGGGAGTGGGAGAGGAAGAAGCAGGCTCATAGCGGAAGAGCCTGATGTGGGACTCGATCCCGCAACGCCGGGATCACGCCCCGAGCCGAAGGCAGACGATCAACCACTGTGCCACCCAGGCGCCCCAAGATGATCTTTCTTATGTAAAACACTTCAATTTTTTTTGTCCTGTATCCTCAATCCTCCCTTTATCCTCATCTTTTTGCTGGCACCTTTAATTCTCAACTTCAATATTTTACTCTCAACCAGGTCTCACTTGGGAGCTCAGTGTAATGTACCTTATTTATTTTGTTGATCACTGTATGATCAGCAGGTAGGAATGAGACTGTCATGTAGTAGGTGCTCAGTAAATATTTGTTCAAATGAATGAGTAGAGGAAATTTAAATAATGTCTCGGTAAGAAATGGCAAGTTGTAAGCTTGCCTGGCTGCTGTATATAAATGGATTGGAGAACATTTGTTTAAAAATGAAAAAAATAATTGGAAGGCAGAGTAATCCCATTGAGCAGGGAAGAGATAATGGCAGCAAAGTCTAGGAACATGGGGAATGGTGGAAATATACGTAGTTTGAAAGGGTACTATAGGCATATAATTTAAGGCACTTTTAAATGATTGGATGTGGTTAATAAGTGAAGCATAGACAAAAGAGTCATGGAAGAATCTGATTTTCTGCCTTAGAAAATGAGATTTATTGTGCTTTCTTTTTTTTGAGAAAAGAAACACAAAAAGCAAGAAAATTTTAAATTTTGTTAAGTTGTGAACAACCTGATTTTAGGTACTTGTTGGACATATAAGTGAAAATGTCCAGATAACTGTCATATATGAGGATATGCAGCTTAAGGGAGCAATCTAAATTGAAGCTCAACTGATGTCAATTGTCTTCTCTTATGTTGACAATTGGAAGTGTGCTATTGAATGAGCTTGCTTGGAGAGGGATTGGGGAGAGAGAAAATAAGATTCTGAAGACATTTAAATATAAAAACAAAACAAGAAGAAAATAGAGCCTGCAAAGAAGATCAAAAGAAATGGTTTTGGGGGGCGCCTGGGTGGCACAGCGGTTAAGCCTCTGCTTTCAGCTCAGGGCGTGATCCCGGCATTATGGGATCAAGCCCCACATCAGGCTCCTCTGCTATGAGCCTGCTTCTTCACTCCCCCTGCTTGTGTTCCCTCTCTAGCTGGCTGTCTCTATCTCTGTCGAATAAATAAATAAAATCTTAAAAAAAAAAAAAAAGAAATGGTTTTGGACAAAACCAAGGGAATTTGATATCATGAAATGCAAGGGATGAGAATACTTGAGGTGTGACGACATGGTCCACAGACTCAAATAATGCATAGGAACAATTTACATAAAAAGTCTACTAATTTTTTACCAATAAAGGTAAGAAAAGAAAAGCAATAGTACAGCGAGGGGATTTTATGTACAAAGTATTATTTGAAGATGAAGAGACGTGTGCATAATTAGCTGTTCATGGGAAGGATCTCATTAAGACAGGAATGGTAGAAGACAGTTGATAATTCAAAAACGGGCATCTCACTCTGAGAAGGCAGGAATATTTGAGAATTATAAACCAGATAGATGTGTTAGAGACAAAGGGGATTCAAGAAAATGTATAATAAGCCTGGTGACCGGAAAGTAGTTCTTTTCTATCCAGTGTCTTTTATCGTCTCTGAGAAGTACAAGTTAATGTCACTATTTCAGAGTGGGACAAAGTTGGGCTCATCAAAGATAACAGAAGACTGAAGTTTTGAGATGGCTAGATGACACCACACTAATTGGGTGAAATTATTAAATTGATGAATTTTATTTGCAATGTTTTTAACTAAATTCTACTTTATATTCTCAACTTCAATATTTTAAAATGCTTCTATTGTGTAAATTTGCATGAGTAGAGTAATTAAATATTGTAGAATAAAAGATAATATCACACACACACGTACCTTATTCTTTACTCACATCCCTTTGAAAAATCGGATGGTATTGTCTAAAAAAAACATTTCTTAATTAAGAAAGGTGCCATAGTAGGAAGGACCAGATTATATTCAGATGGCCAATCTTCGGTTTGGGATGAGGCCAACCTGTACATTTATAAACACTTTCAGGTAGGGGCGCCTGGGTAGCGCAGTCATTAAAGCGATCCCTGCGTTCCGGGATCAAGTCCCACATCAGGCTCCACCGCTGGGAGCCTGCTTCTTCCTCTCTCACTTGCCTGCTGTGTCCCCTCTCTCGCTGGCTGTCTCTCTGTCACATAAATAAATAAAATCTTAAAAAAAATAAATAAACACTTTCAGGTAAAACTGATTTGCCTTGCATCTCCCCTATATAAATAATTGCTTAATATGAAGACATGTATTAAAATTATTCACTAAATTTTAGATTAAAATAGTTCCAGATTATATCAGTATCACAGTTATGTTTTTCTAACTGCCTAAATACAGAATTTAACATGTTCAATTTTGAAACATAAGAAAAGACTGAAAACATTTTCAACTTTATAGTACTGCCTAGAGATAGCCTGTTACCTGCTATGTCAAGATGTCAGAGATCTACTATTGTTAGAGATCTATTCTTATCCTTAATGGGTAAATGAGCAATTATTGCATTCAAAGAGAGAGTGGCTTCATTATGAAACACAAAAATAAATAAATAAATCCCAAATTTTTACATATCAGCTTTTTATTGTCAATGCAAGAAACTCTAATGGGAAAAAAATACATCAAAATATGTTGTATTGCTTTTGCTATTATGGTTCTGTATCAACCTCTAGAGAAAGTATTATTATTAATAGTAGTTATTGCTCTTGAAACCATATTGCCTTTCCAATAAAATATAATCCAGAGGTTGTGAACTTTATAAAACTAGCCTGGAAACAGATGTTATAATAGCAAAGGTACTTCTGATTTTCTATCCAAAAGTCATAAAAGTAATTACACGAGTTGCTGTCCAGGTTAAATCCCCCTGATGATTTTACTGAATAATTTTTTTTCCCTTTCTTAAATTACTTAGTAGTTTTACCTTATACCATTTGATAACAAGTTGTGAACTAGGCCTTGGCTTTAACAGAACAGGACCAATTTCTTGAAATATTTTTTAAGAGCAGGGGGTCTCTATACACACAGATAATGCCTAATAGTATATATTTTCTTTATTACTTGAAAATATTCATTCCAGATTTTCCCAGTTGTTCAGTTATGCCCAAACAACATTGAAAATCACATAAAAACACTTTATTCAACAATTATGTGAATTAGTGAAATGCAGCTTAAATAAATATATATTAGCTTCATCAAGCAAGACTTTTGTAAAGTTTATGCATTTTACGTTTCTTGACTGCTTGTCTACTGTAATAATCAGTTAAATTCTGATTTGGGGGTTGGAATTCTGTATCTTGGGCATTTGGATTAAAATGTGTGCGATGGTCGTTAAAGCGTCTGCCTTTGGCTCAGGGCGTGATCCCGGCCTTCCAGGATCGAGTCCCACATCGGGCTCCTCCGCTGGCAGCCTGCTTCTTCCTCTCTCACTCGCCTGCTGTGTTCCCTCTCTCGCTGGCTGTCTCTATGTCACATAAATAAATAAAATCTTTAAAAAAAATAATAAAATGTGTGCGATGTCTGGAATTATTTGGTGATATGGGAAATATTTAAGATTCTTTTATATTCACATACAAATAACATAATTATAAATAATATATGGTAAAATTCCTTATAAATGTTTCCCTTTCCTAGAAAGAAAAAACTATGGAGCAATTAAGCAACATGGCCAAGCAGTTTCCATTTTAGCCCATGATAAATTTCCTTTTCTCTTTCAAGTGAATTTGACTACCTATTTTGATGTCCTAAGTCATTCTGAACTCCAGTGTATTCTGTGCAGAGTCATGCCCTTGAATCAGGAAATATATTATTTTCAGATTATCCTAAATCAACTAGTCAAAATTATCCTAGTGAAGTCCTGTCAATGTCTTCTGTGGAGGTAGGTAGACCTCTTTTCTATGTTTGTTGCAGTTCACTTATTCAAGTCACATCTTTCTCTATATCTGGGCTGAGTCTATTTCTTTAAGTCTATTTCTTCTCTCCCATTATGTGTTCTTCAATAGGAGGGCAATAGAAGAGATTCTCAACATCTTTGCCTGGAAATAATTTTTTACTGATTAAAGCTGAAGATATAAAGGTTTCCTTAAACAGAAATGAAAATATAATGGCACTTCATGGTATAAAAGAGTGAATTTCCTTCCCCACAGTAGCAGCTAATGAAACATCTGTTTAACCAAGGAGAACCAAATAGCTAGAATATTGGTTAGGAGGAGATACTTAACATGTATGTAGAAGACATGATTTAAATCATGAGAAAACAGGGGTGCATGGGTGGCTCAGTTGGTTCAGCCACCAACTCTTGTTTCAGCTCAGGTTATGATCTCAGCATCATGAGATCCAGTCCCATCTCAGGCTCCATGCTTAGTGCAGAGTCTGCTTGAGACTCTCTCTCCCTCCGCCCCTCCCCACTGCTCTCGCTCTCTCTCTCTTTCCCTAAAATAAATAAATAAATAAATAAATAAATAAATAAATAAATAAACCTTTTTTTAAAAATTGTGAGAAAACAACCCTTCTATAATTCACAATTTTGTTTTACTGATCCTTTGCATTTTCCCCAATATTTATAATATTATAATAATGTTAGAATAAGGTTTATAAATAAAATTATAAATTTAACTCTTGCAAAAATAGACTGAAATAAATAAGCTAAAGATTCAAAGTGATAGGGGCACCTGGGTGGCTCAGTTTGTTTGGTATCTGACTTTAGCTCGGGTCACGATCTTGGGGTTCTGGGATCGAGCCCTGAGTCAGCTTCTGCGCTCAGCGGGGAGTCTTGTCCTTCTGCCCCTCCGTGTCTCTCATGCTCTCTGTCTCAAATAAATAAATAACATCTTTTAAAAAAAACATTCAAAGTGGTTAATTCAGGGGCGCCTGGGTGGCTCAGTTGTTAAAGCGTCTGCCTTCGGCTCAGGTCATGATTCCAGGGTCCTGGGATCCAGCCTCGCATCAGGCTCCCTGCTCTGCAGGGAGCCTGCTTCTCCCTCTCCCACTCCCCCTGCTGTGTTCTCTCTCTCTCTGTCTCTCTGTCAAAAAATGAATTTAAAAATCTTGTTTTAAAAAGGGGGGTGTTCATTCGTTTAAGAGTAGGGGGAGAGGGGATGAGTAGCTTTTGTATTATTTTATATTTGCATAGCCTAAAGAGGATAGTAAATAACACATTGACAGTTGTAAATATTATTAGAACTATTGCATTTTGTGTGGAAAGTATACATTTTGTAGAATTGGCAATAAGTATTACTCAGTTTACTAGATTTCAAGGCCTTCTACCAATACTTTATATATAATCGATTTACAATGTTTTTAAGATTGATGGGCTAGAATACAAATTTTAACTAATTTTTTAAGAGTCCTTTATCAAGGATCTACTATTTCTAGGCTGTTGACTATGCACTGAATCTAAATTTGTGACTATATCTTCATTTTTAACTATCCACATATACATCTGTCATCTATATCAGTGATACCTGTCTATTTATCCTCCTGGCCTCATAGAGCTTTCAGTCTAGCAGGAGGAAAAAGGGAGAATTGAATACTAGGCAATATTCCACATGGCACAGCTACATAAGGGAGCAACTGGAATCAAACGTGAAGGAATATTTAGGATCTAGTATAATTTCATTGGAAGTTATAAACTGGGAAACTGGCCTAAAATTATTTAAAATTTGAACAAATTGTCAACATTTAAAAATTGATATTAGAGAGAACATCTGTATTCCCAGCCTGCTTTGAAAAGCTGAAAGATGGGACAGTATTGAACAAACATCCATGTGGCACTGGTCCACAGGCCTGACAAAGGTCACCCCTTGTAGACAAGGGACACATCAGCCTGGATCAATACATCCTACTATCCCATGTTTACGTATTGACACTGGGGTCACTAGTTGACATTTTCATTTGATATCCAGCCAGTTAAAATACACTTTATATATTAAAAAGTAAAAAGTACACAAAGTGAGGGGAAAAAAGAACAAAATAAAATACTAGGTTTTCTTGAATACAAGGCCTTTCTAGGTATGTGTGATTCTTCTAGGGCAAGAGACTTAAAGCTTTCTGGAGTAAGTAACATATAAGCTAAACCCTGAGTGAAGGAATAAGAAGGGAGAGTTTAGCTGTTAGGCATTTATTCTCTCAGGTAATAAATATTCACAAGTACTAATATGTGGCAGGCATCTCAGTACTTTGTTTTAGAAATATACCTAATCCCTGCTCTGATAACGTTCACAGTCCACTAAAAGAAAAGTATGTGCCAAGACCCAGGATTTGGCAGAGCATGAAACAGAATTTGAATAAGTTTACTATGGTAAAAGGTAGAACCTGAGAGTAAGAATGTTGATACATTAGTTTAAAGACAGAGACAAGATCTATATTGAAGGTCTTATGGGCCATGGTAAGAAAAATCTGACTCTATTCTAAAGACAAAAATAAGAAGGCATGACATAATTTCAGAGGACTAATGAAATTGTGTGTGCATTACATTTGATTAAAAAAATCTTTGCAGGTTGGAAAATTAATGGGAGAGTTGGCACATGGTAGCATGTAGTCTGGTTGGCTTATTGTTATCAGTAAAATGAGTGACACATGATAATGGGCTAAAGTAGCGACGGTGGAGATGGTCAGGAGTAAACCGAATAGTTACATAGTTCCTAAGTGAACATTAGTGTAGAGACATTTACCCCATCTTTCTCAGTGTCTCATGTATTTCCTGATACAGAGAAGACATCAGCAATTTTGTATAAATTATTTTGTTATAAATTGTCTTATTTGTTACAAATTGTGTCTGGAACACAAAAAGCCCTCAAGTAGTGACCAAGGTGATCATGAGGAAAGATACTGAAATGTAGTGAACATAAGCTCTGGAATCAGAGTGTATTTGAATGCAGAATTCAGACTGTGTTGTTCAATTCAAGGATCCACTTTTCATTTACTATGTGACATGGAGGCACATGATTTAAGTTTATTGTGCCTCAGTTTCCTCATGTGTAAATGAAGCTTATATTATTAATTGGTGCAAGAATTATGCATGCAAAGGACTTAGAGCAGTGCTTAGCAAATACGGACAGGTCCAAGTGCTGGGTCCTAATTAGTAAGATGGGCACTTGTGCCTCTCTGACCCTTGTTCTGCAATGATTCTTTGATCCAAGTGAGTACAAACTTGCTCAGCAACTTCAGAGATATTCTAGTTGCTAAAAAGGAGCTAGGTATGAGAGTAGGAAAAATGATATTAAAATCACAGTAGAATACGGAAGATGTAGTTTCTACTAACAAACAGATCTTGCAGTGCTAAGCCTATTAGCAATGACAACAAAATAAGATGGTTCAATACCTGGGCTAAACTGGAGTTTCTCTTAAACCATAGTGATCATAGTAACAGAGAAATGTAACAAGGCTAGAAGGTAGGATTACTTTCAACAAAGCATGATGACAAAGGAGAAAAACTAGCAGAGAGGAGGAATAAGAAGAGAATGCTCGCACTAATTTGGCTTCCCTTTTAGATTTGAAGAACCATTCACCCAACAAGCCATTTTGTTTGTAGCTAATCATTGGTCTAAACAGATGTTGCCTTCTGTAGCAATGAGTAAAATTTATCATGATGCAGGATGCTAACCAGTGATGGTGGCAGAGGAGTCTCCAAAACAATTGAAAAGAAGCAATCATAAAATATAAGTGATCGAAATTTCTTAGGGGAAATTCTTGGTGTTTTTGAATTTAAAATGCTTTTCTAAAGTGAGAACTTCTCTTGACCAATGACTGCCCTTCCTTCCCTCAAAGTAGAACTTGAATCAAAGGTTAGTTAGCTTATTTCTCAGTAGTATTAGGGAGCAGGAATGAGCGATACAGAAGTGGGACAGGACGAGAGCAAAGATAAAAAGATAAATTCAAGAATTAGGTATGGAGGATGGTTTAAGAAGTTGGTCTCCAACTTGACAAGTGATGTTTAATCCTGTGAGACATTCTGTGGAGCCTCCAAAATGAATCACAGAACTTTGAGCAGGGGTGGGCCTAATAAAGGGGAACACTGATCCATTGTCCAGGGTCCCTCATTGGTCAAGTGCGGCATTTAGAGAGTTCACCTGTAAATGGCTCTTGTGCCATGTGGTAAGGCCCTAAGTCTGGAAGCAAGAGGCACAAAGGCCAGACACTGGCAGGGTGATCCCGTGAAACAGGTGAAATCTGCTCTGAATCAGTCCATTTAAAATTGGCTAGCAGTGTTGACAGAATTTGAGTGGTATCCAAAGGGAGCCCAGTATAGTCTGAACATCATCAGGGTAAGTGTTAAACTCTAAGAATGAAGAATATATCCTGTAAGTATTCGGGGTAGGAGGAGAGTTTCTTCAGTCAGTTCAAAATTTATTGGCCTCAGACTCATAAACAGTAATAAATACCACAAGAATGGGAAGAGTTTCTATTCTGTTTTATTTGTCAAATGTTATTTTTATTATAGTTTTATAATTTTATTCCCAGCACATGAGTAAAAATTGTTTTTCTTCTAGTTGGTGTTTTTGTTATCATTCTTACAATGAGGATACAAAGGCATGTGAAAGGCCCCAGGTTATCATTAGAGCTATATACATTTCTGGAAAAAAAAATTATCTGCAGTGATTTTCCAGGCAAGGAGAGTAGAATTCAAAAAGGAACTAAAACAATGTGGAAGAGAAGTTATAAAAGAAAGGCGGTTGACACTTCAGAGTGTGATAGACAACCCTGTAGCCTTCACCTACTCACTTTATCTACACAGATCGCTCCACTCCTTACTTTCTATCATAGACCCTACATTCCTTTCTTTCCTAAAGCTTACTGTTTGAAAATATTTATGTGTGTAATCAATAAATTATTCTTGGTCTCCTCTAAATTACAAGGACCATGAGCATCAAGAGTATATATTTTGTTTACCATTGGAGAGTCAAGAGTATGTTCATTGTGTCAAGTTATATGCACCCGGTATATATTTATTGGATAAACTAATGTATTAATTTCCAACTAATGGAAGAGGAAGGTGAAACCGTACTCCCCAAAAGCATAAATAAGTGCTCCATAAACTCAAAGTTTCTTTGAAGTTGCTTGATTTGTTTTAGGAATTCGAGCACATTTTAAGTTTTATTGTCTACTATATCCATGCTGTACTGATTAATAAAAATAATGGCTTAATTTGCTTATCTGGAGTAATATTTTTGCTGCAGAGACATGGCAAATGTTTACTAATCAAGAATTAACCCCCTCCAATGCTGAATGTCTCTATTTAGGAGAAAAAAAAGTCTAAATATAATGTATACTTAATATTTTACTAGACTAATTCACACTTTTAAGTAACTGATAGGTTTTAGCAAGACTTTCAAATGGCTTTTTATAATTAGATAAATTAAGATTTAAAGATCCATCTCCCCCACTCCTGCAGAGTATAAGGTTTGCTCTCTTTTTTCTTTTCTTTTTTTTTGAGAGGGGGTAGGGGTACAGGAGACAAAGAGAGAGAATCTTAACCAGGCTCCATGCCCAGCAGGGGAGCCTGACACACGGCTTGATCCCACAACCCTGAGATCATGACCTGAGCTGAAATCAGGAGTCAGACGCTTAACTGACTGAGCCACCGAGGCACCCCAAGGTTTGCTCTCTTGTACTTGGTATCACTAGGCTCTAATTTCTTGCTTGACCATAAAACAATTTAAAAGATAAATTTTAGCTTTTACCAACGTATAAAAACTCTGCCATTTGGAATTTTTGTATTCAGGGTATGAAGTGTGAGAGTCATCTAGTTTCTGGCTGGTGAGCATTTTTTCCTTCCTTCCTGGGTATCATAGGTGAGTAGAAAAGAAAAATCCTGGGGGCTTGGGAGGGGGCATTATTTTCCTTGATGACTATATTTTGAAGGGATAGAATCCAGGTCCTTTAAAAAGGCAGTTCTGGACTGTAGAACTGGCAAGAAGGTTTCAAAAAGATTTACATCTCAAAGGGGCAAAGAATGAATTTTCAACTGGTTTTTAAAAGTAAATACACTAAGAAAAGCTAGGTCAGGGGCCTACAGTATGGAAGGAGCTTATCTAATGTTAAATCAGGTTTTGTTTAGTAATTCAATTTGTAGTCTGATGCCTATATGGTAAGTGATAGATTAGGAGAGACTGTCCTGAACCTATTATTTTCTTATAATTTATGTTTTCTGTATTTTTAGGTAATTTATGTAGAGAAAAAAATGGTTCTCTCAAATCCAATTACAAACTAATTTCTACACAGCACAGACAAAATGCTACTATCTAAAAAAAAAAGCAGATTTTCATTTTTGACAGTTTAAATATTGGAATTCTATGGCAGGATACAGTGTTCTTTTTTTTTTTTTTTGCAAGATTTTATTTATATGTTTATTTGGGAGAGAAAGATAGAGAGCGAGAGAGAGACAAGCAGTGGGGAGGGTAGAGGGAGAGGGAGAAACAGGAGCTCAAGGCGGGGCTCAATCCCAGGACCTCAGGGTCACAATCAGACCCGAAAGCGGATGCTTAACCAGCTGAGCCACCCAGGTGCCCCTGGGATACAGTGTTATTTCAAGAGAGACACACAGACAGCAGACCATTAAGTAATTGATTATTAACCCTACGGAATCAAAGTAGAAGTAGTTGTATGAAGACTTGGTGATTGGTCTTCATAAATCTGTATAGTCAGTGACAGAGCAGAGTTGGAAATGTGTTATTCTAACTCCATAGCCCATATTCTCTTTTTTTTACACATCATAAATCTCTTACCATAATTGTGTAATATCATCAATAAATCTGTATGTCTACTATAATAACCTACATGTAGTACATTTATGTACTCTAGTACAAATTTTGCTACTATGCAAAATAATTAGCAGACATACTTTTTTAATATTAGCTCCTAAAATGAGAAAAAAAAAACAAAAACTTAGATTTAATAAAGTTGGCACAATCATTTAAAATATTCAATATATAAATTTGAGAGGAAAAACAATACATATCCTGTGGGAAATAAGTACTTTTGTCTGTAATGGAGATTAAATTAAGAGGTATTTAGAAATTTGCTGTGGAGGTGTTCAGTTGTACACAAGGTGCATTACAGAAGCAATAGTAATTTACAGAAGAAGAAAGTAATTTACTGAAAAATTACAAAGTGGTAATACCACATTGAAAATGTGAAAAAGCAGTTTTTAATTTGTTATTTAATTAATTTCTACACTGTAGGAGGTTCAGGGGAACCTAATTAATTATTACTCCTCCCTAATGAATTCTGATTAATTAGAAGTTCATTTAATCAATATATTCTTCAAATGGGAATAAAAATATCACCATATTTCTTCTATAGCTGGACAGAAAAACTTGTTTCCTATGTAAGGATGAAAGTTATATTAAAAAAAATCTCCATAATGAATTAATATTGTCCTTATTCTCTCCCTTATCTCTTATATGGATGTATAGCTGGAGAATAAGCCCCATAGCAGGTGGGTAAATGAGGGGCCTCATGGTGGGAATGAGGAGGCAGGCAGTGGAGAATTCCTGCCTCAGTTACCTTAAAAATCAGGAAGAAAGAGAGAAAAAAAGGAGAGAGAAAAGGAGAGAAAAAAGCATGGTTTGTATCCACCCCAGATATTCATCACAAACTCAGATATGACTAGGGCTGCACACTTTCAAAGTGTATTTTTTTAGATCTTCCCCTCAAATATCTGCCTCAGAGAATTGTGTCAAATGGGCCATCTGATCTAGGAAATGTGCCCAAGGTAAAAATCTGTTGTTGACAATTTGGTAAGTATCAATTGCATTTGTAGAATTCACCTGAAGAAAAAAAAATCCCTGTGTTTTGATAGGTTTTAGAATACAGAGCTTAAATTTTATCAGTTATTTGCCTTTTTTATTAAGAAAAAATATAGCAAACACTTGACTACTTACTAAGAGGTAGGTGTTTATTTCTTACACCAGTTCCATAAACTAGTTTTCGCTAGGGTCACCTTTTTCATGATTGGAAATCAAAAGTTTGAAAAGGTTAAATACCTTGGCCAAAGTCTTCAGAGTAATTAAGATTGATGGAGCTTTTATTATAACCCAAGCCAAATAAATTTAAGAACCATGATTTCTTCACTCCTGAGTTTGCAATCACATTTAAATACCTTGAGAGTATTCCTCCAATATATTATTGAAAATAAGAAGGTTTTATACATATTCAATTTCAGGCTAAAAATCTAAAAGATATAGTATTATC
This sequence comes from Ursus americanus, assembly GCF_024610735.1. Taxonomy (NCBI): domain Eukaryota; kingdom Metazoa; phylum Chordata; class Mammalia; order Carnivora; family Ursidae; genus Ursus; species Ursus americanus. Next base: position 44,038,329 of record NC_142141.1, on the reverse strand, counting down.
CTTTCCCAGAGTATTGAACTTTGTGTCAGCAGAACATCCCATAGGCGAAGTTGCTTAAATTATTAACATTTCTGAGGATCATTTCATTAATATATGATGCTTGAAATACAGTATGATTATGTTTTTCACCAACTCTTAGGAGCTATAGAGTTGCCTGTAAATTTGTATCATGATACTTTGTTTCTCCAAAGCAGGAAAAAGAAAATATAAATTTCATTAAATATCCTAACTGTTCTTATCACATGACCATAACATAACACTAGTAAAGAGTGTAGAATTAATGTAAGCATCCATGAATAAATGAAAGAAATAATGGAATTAATTATAAATAATTTAGAGAAATCCATTAACTTAAATGTATTATGTATATAAATAGATTGGCATATTTTTAAAATAGCATAAAACATATTTTTCCATGCAATTCCAAAATTACTTACATGGCACCTTATTATTTATTTTATTTTATTTTTTTAAGATTTTATTTATTTAGTTGACAAATCGAGAGAGAGAGAGAGCACAAGCAGGGAGGCAGAGGGAGAGGGAGAAGCAGGGTCCCTGCTGAGCAGGAAGCCCGATGTGGGGCTTGATCCCAGGACCCTGGAATCATGACCTGAGCTGAAGGCAGACACTTAACCTACTGAGCCACCCAGACACCCCTTAAATAGCACTTTAACAAGAAATTATAAAACAGCACTTATATATTTCCAAAGTGGTCATTTTGAAGAAAATTATACACAAGATTGTACATATATATGATCAGTTCATTAGAAATTGAATCATAGGATTTTGTATTTGCATATTATTAATTTTATCATATGTCTTAGTTACTGTGGTACAGAACCGACATAATTATTAGTTGTGGCCAAATTAGCTCTCTGAAGTATTACAAAACCTTTATAAAACTGTTAATTCCAATGCGATTTTATCTATTTCAAAGCACAGGAAAACAAGGGAAACTTCCAAATTAGTTTTATGAAATGATAAAATTCTTTCCCCAAGTTGTCAAAAACTACTCCAAAAAAACCATATACCAATGATCAGTTATGAATATAAATTCATAAAAAATAAATAAAGATACAAACACAAATCGATAGCACATTGAAAGAGTAAGAAAATTAAAAATCATGACCAAATGGAGTTTCCACCACCTAAGAGATCCAAGGGCTTCGAAAATATTAACTGTTTTAATATAAGCCATCATCATAATATAAGAAGAGTTACATGATAATCTTCATAAATTATAAAAATTGAAGTATCCATTTATGGTAAAAGTATTAAATAAAATAATAATTGATGGAATAATATGGTTTTAGCTAACGATCTATTTAATGGAGAAACATAAAAACCTTTTCTGCTAAAATCAAATATATAATGCCCCCTGTTTTTCACTGCTCTTTAAAACAATGTGGGAAATATTTGTCAATGCAGTTAGACAAGAGAAAAACACCATAGAATTTGAGAGAAAAGAATAAATACTATAGATGATGTGATAGTCTGAATAAATCAAGGAAAACTACAATAAAAAAAGAAAACTTACTAAAGTAATAGTAATGAAATATACATCATAAAACTGATAGTTTTCATGTATGCAAATAAAAGCATATTAAAAGAATTATAAAGAAAATCCCTCATTACAATAAAAAACAATTTTAAAACATGACTAGAAAGGACTGTAAGTAAACCTAGAAAAAAATGAATTTAAAGTGAATGTTAACATCTGTAAAACTTCTCAGAATCATACAAAATTTAACTTAAAAAAATAAGAAAAGATACATGTTTGGATAAGTAATAATCATAATAGGAGTTGAGTAGAGGTAAGCATGAAAGAGAAAAAGAAAATGTCCATAAAAAGAAACACTTGAGAGTCATATAATCTAAATATATGCACAGATCTTAGATTTGTCTTCAGACTGTTTTTAAAAAAGAAATTAAGAAATGGATTTATAATACAATCTGTGTCATTTGAACAATGACTCTATAATTACTTATTTTGAAATATTTATTTTTTTGATGTGATAATTTTATTGAGGCTACATTTTGTTCTTGGAGACATATAAATAAAATAATTCTCCCACTTGTATTTGTTTTACTTTAATTTGGGGACAGGGAAGGGAAATTAGGTAGGAATATAGATGGAGCAAACTGGACATGCATTAATAATTGTTGGTGAATTATAATATTCTTTCTATATTTTATTTATTTTTCTTAAAAGAATTAAAAATGTTTCTTAGTTTAAAGTATAAATTATATTGTCAACATATACTTAATAATTTACATCTACCCATACTCACCTGACAAGTAGTTAAGAAAATATAACGCATTACTTATATCCTTTGTCTTGAACACTTATTATTAGTGCAATTAGACATCATTTTCCCCAACCCCCTGCCCCCACCGAACAAAGGCCAAAACTGGCCTTGAGTAAGGACAATAAATCTTTTTAATTCTCATGGAAATCTTGCAATATAGATATGGACATCACGATTTATCAATGAGGAAACTCTAGTTTAAGCTCTTCAAGTTCTTACAATTATCAATTTTTTTGAACCTTAAATTAGAATATATAGAGCCACCTGAATATAAAGGCTGTTCAACTTTAAAACTTCAAAAGAATAAAGTGAATTCTTTATATTATGGCCCATCATATTTTCACTGTATTCTTTCAATTCTCCAGTAACTAGACTTTTGCTTTATTACTTACCAGCCAAACAGTAACACATTTATTACTTGGTATCTTCATTTTAATTCCTGCATGGTAATCTACTTCACTATGTTGTTCAATTAACAAGACTTCCACACGCATCCCAATTAATCTTTCTTTAACCTGTGCCTATTGGCTTTTTTTCTCAATAGTATATAATATTAGTGTTCCAGTTTATCAATGTTAAACCAACTTGAGATTCCATGTTATCAATAAGCCAGTGACTTTCTTTTCATGTTTTCATGTTCAGCATTTGTTAGCTTTTGTCTTTCCAATTCAATATTTTTCTCTGTGATCTCTTTGGAACCTATAGATCTTGATCCAGACCAATTTTATGCTTAATAAAAGCTTATTAAAAATATAGGTACAAATACTTTCATTGGCATCATAACAGATGCTGTTTCCATCCACCATTTTATTTTGAGGAAAACCAAGGAAGCATCATTTATTTATTTATTTTTTTAAAGATTTTATTTATTTATTCGACAGAGATAGAGACAGCCAGCGAGAGAGGGAACACAAGCAGAGGGAGTGGGAGAGGAAGAAGCAGGCTCATAGCAGAGGAGCCTGATGTGGGGCTCGATCCCACAACGCCGGGATCACGCCCTGAGCCGAAGGCAGATGCTTAACCACTGTGCCACCCAGGCGCCCCAGGAAGCATCATTTAAATCATAAATGTTAATATAAACGTAAGCCACATTTCTTGTGGGAGATATGAATGTAGCTGTTTTCATTTAATTAGATATAGCAAAAGACCTTCAGAAAGAAGTATCTATATTTAGAAGGTTAATTATCAATTCATAAAATGACCTTGAGAAAGATGTTCCTGTCTCTAAACTACAAACAGATGGACTTTTATGGATTTTAAAGAGCAGCTTAATTGTGCCAATAAAATCTAATATGAAACAAAATGGGTTAGGTGAAATTCTTTACCATCACTAATTAGGCATATGCTAGAGATATTAAAATTACCATCAGACCAAGAGAATTTCACTTATTTTCCCTAAATTCTGGTAATAATTATAAGCTATGTTGCACTATTGCCTTCATTTAGCTAGTGTCATTATAAAATTTGTAATTGATTAATGTCAAAATCAAAGATCAATATTGAACTCCAGGAGGCAATATATAATGCTGGTTAACAGCACAAGATTTGAAGTTAGGGAGATTAGATGGATAGTTCTCAAAATGGGACAAATCTTTCCTTCCCTGGGGGACTTTTAACAATATTTAGAGATATTTTTAGTTGTCACAGTTGAATGGGAGGGATAGTTGCTACTAGCATCTAATGAGTGGAAGCCAGGAATCCTTCAAGGCACAGGACAGCTCCTCACAAAAATTATCTGGCCCTATAATGTTCATAGGGTCAAGGTTTAGAAACCCTGGCTTACACTATGTTCTCTGCTCTGCCACATCATCTCCATATTACTCAGTTTCATCAAGACTGCATTTCCTCATGCATGAAAGTGTATCAAAATTATACATATCTTAGGGGCACCTGGGTGTCGCAGTCATTAAGCGTCTGCCTTCGGCTCAGGGCGTGATCCCAGCGTTCTGGGATCGAGCCCCACGTCAGACTACTCCGCTGGGAGCCTGCTTCTTCCTCTCCCACTCCCCCTGCTTGTGTTCCCTCTCTCACTGGCTGTCTCTGTCAAATAAATAAATAAATAAATAAATAAATAAATAAATAAATAAATAAATAAAATGTATCTTAAAGGAAATTGTAACTATTAACTAAAATAATATATTTGAAAAACAATAGTCAGTGCATAAAAAGAGCTCAAATAATATTTATTATTTACTTTCTTTCCAAAACTTATTCCAAAACTTATATTTTCATACTCTTCATAATTACACACAGAAAAAAACATGAGCACATTTCTCACTGTCTACTTAAATATTTCAGAATTAAACAAATCATTAAACTAATTCCCTTCTGCCTCTCGAACCCACTATTTCTTTCCAACTGTATTGCCATATTGTTGATTAAGATAAAATTTTTCTTATCTGGGCTCCTTACAAACTTTTCTACCTCTAGTCCCTTGCCTCTCAATAGTATTGTTATTATTAGTCTTAGAAGGAGTCTTGAGAAAATCAGCCCAAATAAGAAGAAAATACATGTTGGGTGGAGACTTACGCCATTTAGCAGTATGCTGAAAATCTCCAAAATATGGGTAAGGAGCTGTGTGTATGACTTTCGGCTTCCGTGCAGGATGTAAAAAGCTTAAAACAGCATCCCTCTCACTCTTATGAGAACAGCAACAAAAGGAAACCAACACACACACACACACACACACACACACACACACACGGAGGGAGAGAAAGATTAGGAACACTGGTCAATTGGAAAATTCAAATTTTCATTATCCATCAAAGAACTGAGGTCACAAGGTGACCAGACACCAGTAAGAATTCTGGAAAAACATTTAATTAATCAGTAAGAGTACCCAGAAAAATATACAAGATTTTAATGCCCTACATACTCGGAAAATTTCCACTCTCTTTCAGGTCTTTCTCGAAGGACAATACCAGGTGATATCACACACACACACACACACACACACACACATACACACACACACACACACACACAATATTGCAAGAGTCCTAAGAAATTGTCACTCTTGGTGCAGGCTCTGAGGGCAGGGTGAATACTGGCTACCATGGTAGGGGAATGAACCCCAATTATTCTCCTCATCTCTCCCTCAAAACAAAAACCTACTTCTGGGAGTGACAGTGAATTACTTTATCCAAAACAATGTTGGAAAAGAACAGAGTTGGAAATTTCACATTGTAATATCTGATGCCCAGACCTACATTACAGTTTAATTGATCACAATAATGTAGTTGGAAAAGGTATAGGCATATAAAGCAATAAAAAAACAGAAACCCCAGAAATAACACTACCCATATTTGTTAATTGATTAAAATTCAATGGAATTCAACTCAACAGGAAACAAAAGATAGTTTGGAATATTCTGAATATTCAAATAAAAAAACCCCAGAACTATAAAAAAAAAATAACTAAAAATAACTCATTCTCCTAAATATAAAAGTTAAAACCACAAATTTTCTAGAACATGGGAAGAAAACATTTGTGCCCTGAGGATAGTTGAAAAATGTTTAGATATGACACTGAAAATACAATTTTAAAAAATCATAACAAATTAGACTTTATCAATATTAAAAAAGTTTGCTCTTCAAAAAGCATTATAAAAATTAAGAGTCATAATGGTGCCTGAGTGGTTCAGTTGGTTAAGCATCAATGTTGATTCTTGATCTCAGCTCAGGTCTTTCTCCATGCCTAGCATGTAGAGCCCAACACAGGGTTCGATCTCACAATCTTGAAATCATGACCTGAGCTGAAGTCAAGAGGCAGATGCTTAACTCTCTGAGCCACCCAGGTCCCCCCTCAGCTCAGGTTTTGATCTCAGGGATGTGAGTTCAAGCTGGGAGTGGAGTCTACTTAAAAAAAACAAAACACTAATATAACAAAATAAAAATTATTAAAAAAAAAACCCTAAGAGTCATAGAATAAGAGAATATATTTGAAAATTACTCTTCTGTCTATGGATTATATTCAGAAATATATTAAGAAGAAATATATTAAGAAAAAAAAATCAAACCTCAATGATAAGAAAATAAAACAAGGCTATCCCTATAATGTCAAAAAGTGCCATAAGGAAAATGACTAGTCTAGAGACATAAGTATCACTGAAAGTATCATTTCCTTCTGGGTTTTTGCTGATCCCTGTGGTCTATATTGTTGAATTTGAATTAGGCATGGATTGAAAATACAAGAATCAACTATCTGGAGGCAGTAAGGTTGGAAGTTGGAACAGATATCTTTGCGTGGATACATGCACTCCCAAAGGTAATACTTTGAGTGGATAAAATAGTATAAAACTGATCATTTCAAAGAAGAAGAAGGAATTGCCACTATAACCTTATTTTCTAGATCCCAACCAGTATACTTAGATAGTAAAAATAATAATAATAATAAAATAAAACATATAAGAACTTGAAAGGAAACACAAATTTATAATTAGGAGATAATGAAACATGCATATAGCATACCATAAAAAATATAAGAAATACTATAAATCAATGGGGGAAAATTCCTAGATGTGCAGAAATGAAGATAATATTTAAATTCATCAACAAATAAGAGCATAAAAAAAACAACAAAATCATTTTATTTTTCAATAAAGTATACAAGATTCCTGTTAAAACAGAAACACAGACCCTCTCCTGCTCTAAATTACCTAAGCTACATGAAAGGTTCCGGCAAAAAAAAAAAAAAAAAAAAAAAAAAAAAAATGTTTTTCAACTCCAAAAATAGTCAGGGAAATCTTTAGTTATCATTAACCACTCCATTCTTCTACTTCTATATGGGGGAGGTTGTTATGTCCCATGTGATACAGTAAACAGCTAGTAAGTGCTCTATCATCCAGTGTCCCAGAAGGGTAGGTTTGCCAGAGTCCCGTGCCAACTTACATTTGACATGATGTATGAATAAAAAACAACAGAACAAAACAAAAACCTTCTGTTGTATGAATCCATTGAGAATTTTGTCGCCATTGTTGCTATTTCTGCTAAATCAGAACATTGGTATCAGGAACCAGGCCCATGTTATTGTTACAAAGCAACTAAATGCGTAGCAACAGTTTAGAGAGTTTCAGTGAATAGGATGGAAAACCAAACATAGTATCCAAAATCATTGTAAACTTTTATCAAGATGATACAAAATTTAAAGGAATAAAAAGGGTCCAGCTCTCTTTCTCTCTCTGTCAATAAATAAGTAAAATCTTTTTAAAAATATGATTGGCCAGTATAATAATCCATACTAATGCCTAAACCCAAAGGTATGGAACACATTCATATATATAGGGAAGAAACCAGCCATCCTGTAGCCTATGATTTCCATTTGTTGACTGAAACAACATTGTATTCAGGGAGAACAAAGGATCAGAGTGGATGGATAGGTAAAAACAAACAAACAAAAAAAATAGGGTTCCAATATATAGAATACAAAAATCTTAAATGATGCCTACGTTTTGACCTTGTCCCCTGCAACTAACATCTCTCTCAAACCTATACTCTTTGGCACAACTTACAATCTCCCAAACATAACATGGTTTTTAAAGTCTCTGTATTTTGTTATGTTACTGTTTTTCTGATCTCCTATACTCTGACACTTGGTGTACCAAACCAAAGATGATTTATTCTAATCAACTCTACTCAAGTACATTTGCCTTTCAGAGACTCTTCCTTAACCTCTCTTAATCTCTTTTCCAAGACTAGAAGAGTTAACCTCTTTATTTGTATGTCACTCTAATGTTTTGGAATTGCACCATCTCTGCACTTTTACTATTAAGTTTTTTTAAAAAAAGTATCCCCCACTTTTTGAAAAATTCGCATTACACCACTTCTACAAAAAACCTACATTAGTACCTGTTTTTGCTGACTGAAAGAAATCCAAAGAGGATTTTTGCTTTTATGAAATCTAACTAATGCAGGTCTTTAACAAAAGCGAAGTAGTGTAGGGGTGCCTGGGTTGCTCAAAGGTTGAACTTCTGACTCTAGATTTTGGCTCAAGTCACGATCTCAGGGTCGTGGGATGGAGCTCGGAATCGGGGCTCTTGGCTACAGGCTGTGTGTGGAGTCTGCTCTAGATTCTCTCACTCTCCCTCTGCTCCTCCCACTCATGCTCTCTCTCTAAAAATAAAAAAAAATAAATCTTTTTTTAAAAAGTGGAATAGTGTAATGTGGACTTTTGGAAAGCGGGGATACTCTTTGTTTTACTCCATTTCTGCTTAGGAAAGTTTTCATAGAACATTCTACTTTTGGATAGTGGGGGCAAACCTGTATGACTTTACTTCACCAAATTTTAAGTACCCTTGAACCCAGGTCCTATGTTTTACACGTTGTTATAATCTCAATATCCAACATTTACTAGACACTAAATTAATACTTGTCAAATGGTTGAATAAAAATAAAACAGATTTACTTTTTGCAGGGATGGATTTTTCAGGTGAGTTTCACATTTAACTTGGTGAGATTTTGTAATAAAAAATTAAGCAGCATATGGCAATCAATGATATTTTTAAAGAGTGTTTTACTTTCTTTTGTTTTTTTTCTTACAAGACAAAAAAATAGTTTTCTTTGCTTATGACTAATTAGTGAAGTGCCTGATTTTCCCCACTAGCCAAAAATCTCTTAGATCTTCACAATAATTTTAATATTTTAGTAAGAAAACTATATTATCTTCATTATTATTCTGCTGATAAATAATCTGAATTCAGATAATCTCACTGTCTGTTTCTATAAATAGCTGCCTTTGCAAAAAGTTGTGTGCTGTTTGCATTTTATGTTTTCTAGTTGTTCTTCCAAGGAATACTGTTATAACAGTGTATTACTTGGGATTCTTCCGAGAAACAGAACAAACAGAGAGAGAGAGTGTGTGTGTGAGAGAGAGAGAGTGAGAGAGAGTAGAAAGAGAGAGCGGTATATTATAAGAAATTGAAGGGATTGGCTCACATGAGTATGGAAACCAGCAAATCCTGAGATCTGTGGAGTAAGTTAGCAAGCTGGAGATCCAGAATAGCTGATAGTGTAGCCTAACCAAGACTGAAGGCCAGAAAACTAGGAAAGCCAATGGTGTATTTCTAGTCCAGAGGCCAGCGGACTCGAGATACAGGAGGAGTGAATATTTCAGTTCAAATTTGAAGTTAAGAAAAAAGCTGCTGACACAGTTTGAAGGCTGTTAGGCAGGAAAAAGTATCCCTTCTTCGGGTAAGGTCAGGTTTTTTGTTTGTTTTTCTGTTCAGACCTTCAACTGATTAGATGAGGCCATTCATATTATGGAGAGCAAGTTGCTTTAAGATGCCAATTTGAATGTTAATCACATCCAGAACACCCTTACAGAAACACCCAGCGTGATAGTTAACCAAATACCTGGGGTAGCTCTGTGGTCCAGTCCGTTTGATACATAAAATTAGCCATCACAATGTGCCCATTGTTGCATTTACATGGTATATGTAAGGGTTCTGCTTTGTATAAAAATGCTCTAATTATTGCAATTATAATATTCAGGTCACATTTAAAAATCTGGGGGAAGAATCTCCAGGTCATGTAAAATTTAGTATGACTATAGCTGGAATCAGTTGTGAAGAAGGTCAGAAAATAATTCGGCAAAGAATGTCAGTGGCTGAGCAGAAATACAGCTCTACCACGAGCCAGAAGAAAAATCAGTAATGTCCTCATGGTCAACGAGAAGACAAGAAATGAAGTTCTTGGAGAGCCTGACAATACGACTAAATAAAAGAACAGTGCTACTTGACTTTCATTTGACCATGATTGAATGACATTGTTATTTAGACTTAACCATCCATGTTACATAGAACTACCCATGTGACTGGGGAATTATACCAGCTAAGGAGTCTAGAGCCAGACTATAAATGTCATATATTTTAAAATTTCATAAAGTAGCATAATTTTAAATATTGCATTTTAAATTTATTCTAGATTTGTTGCCCTTTAGTTTCCTATTAGAGTCCCTGTTGAATGAGTCCAAACTGAATTAGCTTATTTCTTTGCCATACGTTTGGTGAGCGGCAAGAAACAAGGGGAAGATTGAAGGGACACATAATTCTGTAAGGGTGAAAAATTTAGGATGACAATGTACTATTTATGTTAGGAAAAAAAAATATTTTTTTAAAATAATTTAACCCCCAAATCCATCGATTTAGTGTAACAAGAGTTTCTTTTCTTCTTACTTATGTGAGGTCCAAAATGGGTTTTCCTGGTGAGTGGATGGCTTTGCAAATGGCTATTCAGAAACCCAGGCCCTGCTTTAGAACTCTGAATCCTCTGAGTTCAGCCAGTATGTTGGGTAAAAAAAAAAAAAAAAAAAAAAAAAAAAGATGGACAATCATGTATGGGAAGTATTTAGGTGTAGACCTAGAAGTAACCTGTGCAGATTTCTGGTAACATTCTGTTTGCCACAACCTAGTCACAGCCCACAGCTACCTTCAGGGACAGAAGGAAATAAAATCTGGCTCTGTCCTGATGTTTCTTAAAAAGTGGATTGGAGAACAAATAGGCAGTCTCTGCTGCAACTGAGGAGTGAACTGCTGCTAATTTTGAAGCAATAAAAAAAATAAAAAAAAAAACTGAGGTAAAAAATACCAGAGGGTTTCCTCTGAAATCTGTGGGCATGATATACTGCATTAGCTGAAGATAATGATATAAAACATTAAAATTTTAAGTTAAAATTTTAAATTAATATTTCTTTTTTCTTTTCTTTTCTTTTTTTTTTTAAAGATTTTATTTATTTATTTGACAGAGAAAGAGAGAGAGAGCACAAGCAGGGGGAGCAGCAGGCAGAGGGAGAGGCAGAAGCAGACTCCCCACCAAGTAGGGAGTTTGATGTGGGGCTCGATCCCATGACCTGAGACAAAAGCAGACACATAACCAACTGAGCCAACCAGGCATCCCCAAATTAATATTTCTCACTTGTAAAATGGAGGTTCTCATTTATTTACTATAAAGTATATATTTTTCTATGATATATTCATTCAAATAGAGACCTATTTTACAAAAATTTGCCAATATATATAAATAGATGAACTGCTATAAAAAACCCAAAATACTCATGAAAGTCTATCATAAGTGGTCATGGCATTTACCTGATAGTATATGCCGAAATTTTGTAGGTAGTATTTCTACCTACAAGTGAACAGAAAAAAAAAAAAGAAAAGTCATGAGATAGATTCTGATTAAAAAGAAAATCTTCCAGGGGCGCCTGGGTGGCACAGGGGTTAAGCGTCTGCTTTCGGCTCAGGGCGTGATCCTGGCGTTCTGGAATCGAGCCCCACATCAGGCTCCTCCGCTATGAGCCTGCTTCTTCCTCTCCCACTCCCCCTGCTTGTGCTCCCTCCCTCGCTGGCTGTCTCTGTCTCTGTCGAATGAATGGATGGAATCTTTGAAAAAAAAAAAAAATCTTCCAAAAACACATGGGAATCAATAGGGATTTAAAAAAAAATAGTAAAAAAACACACAAAACCTGTCATGTGTCACTAAAATTGGGAAAAATGAAAATCAAACTACCCAAAATATTTGATTTTGCTATTAGAATTTGGAAAGACAATTATGAGAATAAACATTGAGTCTGAAGGGCAATTTTTTAAGGGTAAATATTAATTCTGGAAATTAAAGAACAAAGAGATAGGTATAAAACTGCAATAAAAAACTATCATCTTCAACCAAATCCTTTCCAAAATAAGGTTTAAATTATGTGTGTGTGTGTGTGTGTGTGTGTGTGTGTGTGTGTGTGTTGGTTTGTGCAAGTGTGTGTTTTATATATTACTTGTAGTAAAAAAATATGTGACTTTAAGCTTAAGTAACTATTAGTAGTGTCAATTATAGTCCGGACTATAGCCACAATGAATAGCATAAGTGCTTAATAAGCTTTTGGTACTGTCACCATATATTATCCATCGCAAAATATCATTGATTTAAACAAATATTCATATAAAAATAATTATTCATATTAAGAAGGTATTTTTGGTTTATTTAGCTATAAGTATTGAAAATATATCATTTTAAAATGTGAGGTATGGATAACAAAAAATAATCTGGTTAAGGTGTTTTTAAAACTCCTTGACAGGGTCTAAATTTTCCAAATCACTTTTTTAAATCAAAGCAATAGATAATACATATTTCTTTCCACTCAGTATTATCTCTTTCCAATAAAAGGTTCTGAGAATACAGATTTTTTTTTAAAGGAGTGTTTTCTGTTTGAGGATTTTCTTCCAAAATCTTCAATATTTTTCCAAGCTGTTGACATCCATTTTTATGTTTTGATACTTGTTCTGCTTAATCCATGTTTCCGGCAAGTGAATGTTTTCACACAACAACTAGGACTCATGTATCTGCTTTCACTGTTTCTTAGTTTGTTGACTAAATTGTTTGGAACTTAAGTTGGGCAGTTACACCACCAAGAATAACAGCTAAGCTGGCACACAGTGAGCTGATAGCAGTTTCAAAGGCCATTGACTGTTAGACAATTTTAGCAATATTAAAAAGTGGGAAAAAAAGATTTAACATAGTAATACTAATTTCTTTTTTTATTTGTTTGTTTTTTGTGATACTAACTTCTTGAACATGAAGATATATATAGTCATACGGCTAATCAATTTCTTCTTTCTGCCAATCGGTTTATAGTTTATTAAGCAGTTTAATGAGAGAAGAGGAATTTATAGAAATATTGTATATAGAATCAGAAAGTAGGAAGGAGCACTTTCCATCTTGCTGTTAAATACGAAGCCCTTATAAAAAGAAGTATAACTACAATGATATACTTTATACATTCAACTACACTGTTAGTTTAAAAGGGTTATATTCCAGAGGTGCGTCATATATGGTTATGTGAAATAATTTGTACGTGAATGTATTCTTGTTCAACAATTGTCTAATTTTTATACTTAAGAAAACATATATTTGGGTATTTAGTATATAAGTGTCTAGGATGTGCACCTGTAATGATGGATTAAACTTACCTACCAACTCTAAGGTATCTCAGAAAATGGAGGCAACAAGAAATTAGCAAGTAAAATGCAGTAGGGAATGCCACAATTGGGAATAGAACACAGTGTAGTGGATGTACAGAAGATCAAATACTGTCGAGATATTCAAATATTTTCACAGCTTGAATTTATAGGATTTTTGTTCAAGAGGGAATACCAGTGGATAAAGCTATCCAAGCCACATGAAATAGCATAAGCCAAGATACAGAAGTGTGAAACTACATAGCACATTAAAAATAGAAGTAGTGGGGCCCTGCTGAATTTATTCACTAGCTTTAGAGAAATGTTATATTAGCAAAAAAAGATAAGTAATGTGACTAGAGCATAAAATGTGAAATTAAGGAAATATGGGATCAAATGGGACCTGACATTATATATCCATGTAAGCACACTAAGAGTTTTAAGCTTTATCATTGATACATGATGCAAAAATAGACCTCTGTTGGTAATGTGAAAAATAGATTAAAGGTAAGAGTATTGCAAGTTGACTTGTTAGCAGATTATAAAAAGAGCCTCAACTTGAGATGATGAGGTTAATTAAGATGGTAAACTTGGCAATAACTGTTAGAGAACAAAATGGAGAGGTGTGGAGAAGGTAAAATTGACAATTAACTAGGAAAATAGTTAAGAAAGAAAAAAATGTGAATTTATATATTATTAATTCATGAATAAATCCCAGGATCAGTGATGAGATGATATCAAGAGCTCAATTTAGGACATTCCTCCCTATAGACAGATGATGGTAGATAGATCAATCGGTAGATAATAAATATATACGTAGAAATATAGACAGATATCACATATATATGATATTTATCATATGTATGATAAAACAGATGATAGTGGCACATGTTACTGTAAATAACCAGTTTTCAGCACTTGGGGAAAATAAAACCCATTTCAAGCTTAAGCCAAACAAAGTTCACAAGCCGTTTGACCAACCCTATACACATACACAGCACACACCTAAGCAGATCTATGTATCACGTTTCCCTGGGCACAGAGAAGGACAGTCAATAGTGCCTTTCCATCTAGCATGCCTTAAATATTAGATATTACTAAAAGACCTATTTTATTTACACTTGTTAAGTTTAAACATAATAAGTTAATGGAGACTTGTAAAAATAATTTTTGCTTTAACACTATCTTTCTCTAGGATATCACTTCAAGCTATTAAATCCAATCAATGTATTTATGTTTAGTATTTCACACTTAAAGACCTAACAATTATTGTCCAATGAAGGCTTTTCACATAGAAGGTAGTAGCGATAGTAAAAATAACAATATTATCTAATAATTGTTCACAAATAAATCATGAATTAAAGTATTATTTCTGAATCGTTTACTACTATAGAATTAACAGTAACACAGAAAGGGCAGATAAAATGTTACTATAGTACCAGAGTATTTTAAGGTAAGTACTAATGAATATGCAAAATTTGCTAAAATTATAAAGTATAAAAACATCATCAAAGGGACAATAAAATGGTACATTACTACACTAAGAAAACTCTCTACTTATAACAATTAATATAATTATGTTTGGCTTCCAAAATGTAAAAAAAAAAAAAAAAGCAACAATAATAAAAAACCCAAAATTAAATTCCAAATATTTCATGTAACGACTGCCTGCAAAAATTTTCTCTCTGAAGATCTCCAATATTTTTAAGTCTGTCAAACTATGTAATCAATTAATGCACACATTATTTTTGAAATTATCAGTTTTCCCTAAAGATATCAAATGTGCTGAAGATACAAGGACAATGATCTTAATTTGTTTAGATGGCACATCAAAAAAAACTGTTTCCAGAGACAATTTCACATTCTTAATAATTTTCTTTTAGATAATTTATGATTATCTCAAAATTAATGTAAAAATGAGATTTTGGTGTGAAATTTTGTATACTTCAGTTATCTACTTTGATTTTTATCCTTAGTAATAGTTGGACAAAAATATAGTAGGAAATCATATAAAGCAGTGTTGGGAGTTTATGTTGCTTGAACTGAGGATTTATTAATGTGATGGTGCACTCACAATTTCTAAAAGACAAAGAATCACATTGTAGTGAATAAGATTTGTCCTTTTCCTTGTTGAAATAATCAGTAACCGAGGTTTGCCAGAAATGGGATGAGGAACGTTCCCAATCTACATATCATTTCTATTGGCTCCACCCAATCTTATACTAGAGATGATATGTGACTGCCCAGATATCTGAAGATTAGATATGAATCCAACCTCCTCGTTTTTATAGATTTCTTCTTATCATCCAGTAACCAAAATAGTGTTCTAAGGGTAGAGGAAAATTTTTAGGAATTCTTCAACTGTCTCGTGAGTTAAAAGACAAGCTAAATGTGCTCAAATTTCAGCTCTAGCCCAAGCTTCAGGCAAAAGCTTTGGAAACTTTTAAATATACTTTGGAAGGTATATATTATTCTTTTTAAAATCACCAAAAATTAAATGACCCATTGGTGGGTGTAAGTTACCATTAAAGAGCAAATGTAACAAAATTATCATTAGATTTGCTGATCTTTTTTTTATAATTATTTTTTTAAGATTTTATTTTTAAGTAACTTCAATACCCAACATGGGGCTCAAACTCACCACCCTGAGATCAAGAGTTGCATGCTGTATGGACTGAGCACCCCAATTTGTTCATCCCCAATTTGTTAACTTTTAAATGTTGTGAAATAATAATCACTAATTTTTCTTATATTTCACTTTTTTCTATGATAGTTATGTGCAACAAATCCAGCCTGCTATGGCCAGAAAGTATTGAGTTTTTAAGTTTTTCTTTAACCTTGTTAAAATATATAATATTTTATGTTTATATAATGTTAAAATATAAAATAACCTTGTTATTTTTATTCCTTAGATTAAGCATATAATTTAGAAATATAATCAGATTCTTATGTATTTCTTAATGACATCTGCCTATATATCTTTATTATCTATTATTGTTTCCCTTTTATATTTGTGAATTTTATGTTGTTGCTAAAATGGGAAAGCGACAACTGGTAGGAGAATATGCTTAATAAGTCTAAGAATGTGAAATAGCCCCAAAGACCAATATGTAGACTGTCTCAATATACTTGTGTGCCTTAGACAAATTTGCTTTGGGTCACTACTCAGGACCTTATATGGACTCTTTTTTTCTTCTTGTTGTTTCCCTGAGAATTGATTTGATTATTCCATCTCCTATGAAGTGGCAGTGAGTAAGGCTCACTGATGGTGGCAGCTGGTATTTGGTTAGGATAGAGACACACGAGATATAAAAGCAACATATCTTTTTCCAACTGTCTCAGTTTTCACAGGGTTTTCTCGGTTGAGTCCTCACCCCTACCGAGGCAAACTCATCTTTATACATATACTCTCATCATCGTCCTAAATAGCTTTTCTATCTTTTGAAATTGCACACTTTTACCAACAATAACTTAGCGCTGCGATGCCATTTTGAGGAACTTCTGATATGACTTAGACTGTCTAATAGATGCCTTAGAACAAAAAGGCAACAAAATATCTAACATTTAACAGTCAGCCTTTTTTGATTGGTATGTGGAAAAATCAAAACCTAATTAGACTCCAAAATGCCTTTTCTAAATGATTTTTTTCTGGTGCAGACTAGTGAAACATATGAAAACAAACAAAAAAAATTCAGACAGCTCTATTCTTAGAAACTGCCATCTCTAAGGACCAGCTTTTCCCCCACGTTTACTCCTACCTCCAGGATGGAATTTTAATTCAAAATAATAATCCTCTTTCTATCCCCAGCATACGTTTTTAAGGTCAATGATTTATGGTATGCTGACTTCAACACCTTGTCACAGGAAGATTTGAAATATATTGCCAAAAAAACTTTCAAACTCATGAGACTAAAGGGGAAAAAAGTCAGACGAATGCTGAATTCTCCTGGGAGTTTGTAATCCTGGTCTTCTGAATTTATAAAATCGAGAGAACATCATTTAGATGGTCATTTAATAGCCAAAACTTGGATAGAGACAGTGACTGGGGGAGGAAATGTCTGAGGAAGGATTGAAACTTCCTGGATATCTCAGATCTGAGAATGGATTTTAAATAGCCTAAAGGATAGGAGATTTCACAAATCTTAATTGGACATAAATTGAGACTTACACACAATGAAGTCAGGGAGTCATTAGAGACTTCAGAAATTACTTGAAAAATACTTTTAGACAATTGTTGGTTTAAAACCTCAGGATTTTCCCAGGTAAAAGCTGAGACTGGCCCCTGGACGTGGAGAGCAAGTAGAGACGAAGATATGGACAGGCCATTCCAGATTGGTACATGGCAGGTTTAAAAAGCAACAGAACTTCCATGCCAGGCTTGTGTTGGGCAGCTGCAAGATGAGTAGATCTTCACACCTGCCCATGAGAATTTAAAAAGTTTATATAGAGACTTTAATGGGCTTCAGTCATGTATACCATCCAGATGCTCTCGAAACATGTTTGGTCCCCTAAGGCTGCATTTGGAAAATAGCTCCCACTCTGGGAACAGTGGACAGAACAAAAATTCCAAGGACAAGGAAAGGAGTGAGGAGCCTTCCATTGTTTGGGTCCTACTCTTGTGTCATTTAGTGGTCATGTCCTCTTCATGACTTTGTCCAACAGTATTGTTAGGAATAACACTTGACACAAAGTCAAACAGGCAAGAAAGGCTATACTCAAGAGATTATTGAAATTGGGGAGAGGGAGTGAACTCAACGCCAATGAAACAAAACACTGGAGAATTTTAAGAGCTGGGATGGGGGAAATTGTAGACAACCTGTGTATGCTCATTGACCCTTCCCAAGCAGTAAAGTAAACTTTCAATATCTTCATGACAGGAGGTGGTTTTACAACTGGGAGCAAGTTGCACACTGAAATTAGACTCCGCCCTTCTAAGGAGACTGGAAGATAGGGAAGCTATCTCCTACAATGTTTACATTTCAAAGAGATGTTTCCCAGATTCTTGAGAAAGACATTCCCTCGGCTTAAAACTGGCAAGTGACTTCTAGAAGGAGTTACTACATTTTAGAAGAGCTGAGAATGAATTTGCAATTACAAGTTAACGTTAAATAAGTGTTTTAAGGAAAGGGAGATAAGGGGACTGTCTTAGTCTGCTCAGGCTGCTGTGATGGAATACCTAGACTGGGTGATTTAATACTTATTTTTCACAATTCTGGAGACTGGGTGGCCCAAGATCCGAGTACTGACAGATTCTTTTCATGATGAAGATCCTCTTCCTGGCATGCAAATGGCTGCTTTCTTACTGTGTCCTCATATGGTGAAGAGAGAGTGTTCTGGTGTCCCTTTTTCTTCTTATAAGGGCACTGTCCCTATAGGATTAGGGCTCCAATTTTATGACCTCATTTAACCTTTATCACCTGATCACAGGCCCTATTTCCAAATACAGTTTGGGGTGTGGGGCTTAACTCATTTAAGTCTATAGCTAAACAGGCCCAGTATTCTTCAAATTCTGAAGCAAAATAGGTCTGAGATTCATGGTGGAAAGAATTAAATAAGAGAATGTTGTTCCTCACACCAGCTCTTGTAATAATCCTGTGCAGTATGTCAAACAGTACAATGATATGGGTTTAGGCTCTTGCAGGATCTGAGCACTCACAGCAAAATTGGGATCTTTCACACTTGATTGCTTTTTATTGGTGGGCTTTGGCAATAGTGTCAGATAAAACTACCTACCCCCCCAAAATTAAAATACTGTTAAGAAAGTGCAGTAATTTTCATTTAAATGGTCAGAGGTCTTCCATGGATATAATTTAATAAAAACATGAAGTTTTATTTATTAGGTATAATACATTGATCACTTACTATCATTAATATGTTGAATTTAAAAACAAGTAAGTGTTAATAGCATTCTCAACATTTCAAATCTAGAATAAGTCAACAATATTTTATTATATTGTGGTATATCATTTCACCCAGTTTATCATCATAATGTTACATGCTGCTTCATTTAATTTGATAAATTTTATTTTTTATTAGAGACCATATTTGGAAAGAAATATTTGAAAGAAATATTACACCTGCACTTATGTGACCCTGACAGTGAATGTGTCCTTAAATTGTGTGCCCTATGTGCCTCATTTGCCACACTCTAGCCCTAGCCACAGTAAATAAGAGCAAGAACAAGTCTGAGCCCACAAACAGGAGCTGGAGCCCATAGGGACAAGCTGACACTGATGTCAGTTCATTGCATCTTGCCTTGATTTATGGGGTGTCTTGTATCAACCATAGAGCTGACACACATAGCTGGGCGAAAAGAAACTGAAGGCAGATCCCGGAAAAGGTGGTCTACTTGCAGGGCCAGTAGCTGTGTCATGCTAATAAAATAAACAAGTAGATAAGTAGCAATATATCGGATCTACAAAATGGCTGTTGCTTCACTTGTCTTCCAAATACCATGCACAAGAATCTCTCCTATGACCCATTCCCATGGGAAATTAGCAAGAAAGAGATTTCTGGGAAATGCAGTTTGGTCAAGCCAAGTGGACATCTAACAAAGGCACCCAAATAGGTTTGATTGTTATTTAATATATTAAAATGTATGTTTATTAAATTTGTTTGTTTTCTACTTATTTAAAAAAATTAACATTCTATAAAAATATATATTTGGTAAAACAAATTGCTAGGGATTATTCCCTGAAAGTAATATGAAAATATTCAGAGATAAAGTTTTTAATAAATATTGAAATTTTCCAATTGATGCAATGTTTTATGGAATAATTACAGGGATGGAAGATACAATATTTAGGGTTTTGAGAGGCTTCATTGATTATAGTTCAACTATTTTAATTTAAAGAGAAGTATATCTTGCCGTTCTGTTGCTTTTTCTTCAAACACTGTCAGTATTTTTTTGCAGTTGATATTTTCTGGAAATATAATAAATCAATTTTTAAAAAAATTTCTTTCATCTGTGAAAAATTCTTCATCAGTTCCAAAGATTAACAGAAGCAATGTTTTTACAAAATTACCTCTAATAGTGAACTGTTAGAATTATATTGTTTTCATGTTCATGTTAGCTAGGTAAGATTTTTTCTTTAGACCATGATAAATATATTTCAGTACTGCAATAATAATAAGGCCTCTATATGTTAATTTGTGAAAAAGCAAGTATAAGTGCATAAGCTTTGGATTAATTTATTCTGGGTTCATTTACCTTTCCATAGTGCTTATATTTAATCTGCATTATGTTTGTATCCAAACTAGAGACTACCTATTCCTGAAAAATTAAATATTTTGCCGCTCTAATAATATTAAGTCGAGTTAGAGTCTGTTGTTAATATCTGTTATTATGTAGGCAATTGCTAAGCTTAAAATGATTAATGTTATTATGAGTTTCTATGGTGACAAAGAGCTTATATCGATAGATAAAAATAGTTGAATAAGTGATGGTGTTTCTTGCATTATAAAATGTGTTACCATTATCTGTATAATTTCTTAATCTCATACATTCTTCCTAAGTCTTCTCAAAGTATATGAAAACTTAAAATAGACTCTGTGAAACTCCATAGGATCTGCAGCTGGTTAATTTGTTCATCGCCAGCAGTGCTCAAACAGCCCAGTGACACCTAAATGTACTCTCTGGCATACCGAGGCTGCTAACACATCAATTATAGATGCTTCTGTTAAACTTTCCTGGAATCATGTGTCCCAGGGAGCTAATTTATAGGCTTAAAGGATTTAATATAGGTGTTGAGTAAGTTGAATTTGGGTTTCCCATAATTGGCAAATGTTAACTAAAATGTATTCTCATTTGTCAGTATAGATAATCAGTTCCAGTCTTTAGCATGTTCATTCCACAGTTTTCCCCATTTATTTTCAACATTTTACTAATAACCTATATATGAATTTGAATGTGGTATTGGCCAATACTATTCTTCTCTGATGGAAGAACCCTGTGATACATGGTACATGCAATAATTTTCTGAAAAAGGAAGAGTTTTGTCATTGTGGGACTAAGGTGCCATGTTTAATCCTGCATTATTCCAACTACCTCTCCTCCCGTGAATTCCCTAGGGCCATTACTATGCACTGGGCCAGTGTCTAAAGTCACAAATGCATAGTTTTCTGGTTATCTGGACTGGAGCACAGAGCTGAAACGCAGAGTTAAGTAGTCTTTCTATTCCTAGGAATAGAAAGGTTCTATTTAACTTTGAGTTTATATTATATAAATATAATTATTATATTATTATATATTTATTATAATATATAAATTTATATTATATTGTAATATATAAACCCTGCTTCATCAGAACATTTAATAATATTTTTTATTCTATTGGGAGAATATTAAAATTTCATAAGCTATTTCTTTCTTGGCATAAATACTAAAAGTGATCAATGTCTCTTGAGGGGGACCTATATGGGAGGAAATTAAGTGAACCTTATGAATCAATTTATTCAAAACTGGTAACAACCATGTGGTATTGGTACTATGAATATTCTCATTTTACAGAGAAGGAAAGCAAAATAAAAGGAGGCTAACTTTGAATTTGGGCTTTAGCAACTTCTCTCTATTCCTTTCCAGAAAGAACAAAGTGTGAATTTTAACTGTTCTTAACTAGGAATTCCTATGAAGATCTCTGTGCAATGGTGACTCCCTGTAAAGGTAACCAGAAAGGTTCTTGATCAAACAAACCAATTATTGGTCCAACACAGGTATGATGAAAAAGGCCTTGACAGAGCTTAGTAAATCTCAGAAGGGGGAGGTCAGCAAAAGATATTTGCAGAACTTTTAGGGTCTGCTCCCGTCCAGCTGGTTTAAAACAAGTCTTTCAATGTGAGATACTGACTGGGTCTAGAAACATTTTGACATAAAAGTTTAGGATTATAGGCAAAGACAGGAAATGGTCTTGAGTTTTCTGATAATCAAACTGCTTGCTCAGGTGAGCAAAACTTTTCCTTTTAGGAGAGCTATTTGCCAAAATGGGCAAAGTATATTGGCTTACAGAATTTCCCCTGAATCAAATACAAAATCTAATTTCTGGTCTTTATCCTTATTCTTGACCAAGAATGTCTAGGGAAAAAGTCAAGAGGAGTCAAAGTGGTAGGAAGGGTGGGTTCAGTTCTCAGTTAAGATTGCTAGGCAATTATATTAATGCAAGTAATTTCAATATCATTTTCAAAAAGGAAAATTTCTCGTCATATGAATGAATTACAAAGACTTGTAAAAAATCTCTGTAAAATATTTTCCAAGTTTCTCTTGGGTGCTTAAGTTAAGAGGAATCAGATCATTATCTTGTGTCAAATGAAAAATCCTATTAATTTGGCCCTCATCACAGTTATTAATCCCTGCTATGGATAATTTTGCAATGTGGAAATAACTCCTATTATCAGTCTAAGACTGTTCTGTCCAATACAGTAGCCACTAGCCACACGCAACTATTTAAAGTTGAATTTTACTTAATTCAAATTTAGAAGCCAATTCCTTAGTCATGGTAATCACACTTTAAATGCTCAATAGCCACCTATAACTAGTGCCTATCATGTTAGACAATCCAGAATTACAGCACATTTCTATCATCAAAGGAGTTTCTCTGAAACAACATTGATCTATGATGTTTCTTCATGTTCTGAGATTTGATTTAGAATATATTCACCTTTTACAAAGCATAACTGTCATTTCTGGGCTTTTAGACTAGTAGTCATATGAATAGGATCAATGCAATCAAATTGTCATGTAGTGGCATTTTACATTAATTATTATTTTTTTCATGTGAATTGACAGTGTATTGTGCATTCTAATTTTGTATCAACTCCTATTGGACTATCAATTTTTCATTTCATTATTTTTTGATAAAAAGCTATTGGGGCAGCAGGACATAAATACTTTTTTCTTAATGGTTCATCGAATGTGTTCATTAGATATTTATGGGCACACTAAAAATAATACCACTGAGTCATTTCTGGGAAATGTAAAAATACATAAGAAGAATGCCATCATGTGCTATAAAATTTTAATGTATATTAAAATTAAACACCTATGACTTCATAGCTTTACTCTATTCCATTATAGGAAAACAAAAGAAATTCATAAATGAGAACAAGATTTACAAGTAGTTGATTCTACATAATTTCTTTCAGAACAGAATAATTTAGATGGAATTATAAGGGAACAATTAGCAAGTTGATCATTGCCTATGAAATTATTCATTGCTGATATTTAACTAAACTTGAGCATTTTGAAGTTCCCGTGCAATGTGTATATTGACCTAGGTAGACCATCTGATGAAGGCATTAGAGGCACTTCTTTTTATCACTAGTTCTTGAAATAATAAATAACTGAAATAATAAATAACTAAATTTTGCCTATTAAATTTCAATGAGTCAAGTATAATAAATTAAGAAACCAATACAATAAATTACAGATTCTATCATATATACATGTGTGCTTTTTTCAGCTCCAAATTGGTTCATAAAGCTAATCTCACTAGTTATGTTCTTACATTTTGAAAACATCTCTATAAATTAAGCATCTGAAATTTAGAGTTAATTTTTCCTTGATCTTTAATAATTCCAAAATTTCACTTTTGTGTCTTTTCTTTTTTCTCTTTCTTTTCTTTTTCTTTCTTCCTTCCTTCCTCCCTTCCTCCCTTCCTTCCTTCCTTCCTTCCTTCCTTCCTTCCTTCCTTCCTTCCTTTCTTTCTTTCTTTCTTTCTTTCTTTCTTTCTTTCTTTCTTTCCTTCTTTCTTTTCTTTTCTTTTCTTTTCTTTTCTTTTCTTTTCTTTTCTTTTCTTTTCTTTTCTTTTTTCTTTCCTTTCCTTTCCTTTCTTCTTTTCTGATCTCAGTAGAAACACCAGAGTTCTACGGTCTCTCTAAGTTGGTGAAAACAATTGACATGTCCCCCTGGCATTCCACAATGGGCACCAAAATGACAGATGTTCCAAGATCATGCAGATGCATTTATCTTGCTCCTTTTAAGGGAAATAATTGATAATTTGAGGCTGAAGATGGGTAAGTTGGATTACAAAGGAACATGCGGAAACATTTAGGGTTATGGAGTTAGTTATGCAAGTTTCTACATTCAGATGCATTTTAATGTGTGTAAATTATATCTCAATAAATTAAATACCTGTTCTTCATATGGTGATCAGAATGAGCTGTAAATATCACAGATATGACTGTTCCACTACTTTTCTTCATGCTCTTTAGTTATTTCCCGTATTTTTCAGGAAAATATCAAGTTTCTTAGAATTTATACTGGAGCCTTCTCTGCTCTCCGTATCAAAGATTATCTACCTTATCTACTAACTGCTCAGCTTTCTAACCTGATCTTCTTACAGTAATTTCATGTTCAAGTAAAAAATGTGTTTACTTTGTTGCACATGCTTTGCTAATTTATCTTTATCCATTTCCTGAAATTTCTCTCTATTTTATTCTCTATGTGCTATCTTTATTACACCCACAATACACTGTCAGCATCACCATCAACACAATCAACAGAACCAACAATTCTACCACTCTGCACACTAAGTAATTATTATTCATTCTTCAGATTTGGGTCAGGTGTCATCTCTACAATATCTGTGGTTTGATGACTGTTTAAAATCCCTGCCCCACTATTCACAGGCTGTGAAATTGTGGAAAAGACATCAAGCCAGGAAATCCTTATAGTCCTCTCTACAAAATAAGGATATTACAAAATAGCAATCATAATAGTAACAACGATTCACAGGAGGATTCACATTGGACAAGAAAAGAGTATAGGCAGTTCATCTAACCATATGGCATATGACAAACATCTACCTGTTAGCTATTAAAACCAATGCTTGCTCAGTCACTATACTGTACACCTGAAACTAATATGACACTGTTATGTTAACTATACTGAAATTAAAATTAAAAAAAAAAAGAAAATAAAACAACACAGCAAGTTGGGTGAGTTACATCTTCTCTAGCTATTTTATTCCTTTTACTTTCTTAAAATTTACACAATTGCATTGAAATTATCTTGTAATTTTCTCATGTAATCATATTTTTCTCTAGATTTAAGCATCTTAAATAGGTATAATTTTTTATTCACCAAGTAACTCATAATATTTGGTAAATAGTAATAAAAAGTTTATTGAATTAAATGTAATGGAAATATGAAATCCTTGTTTTAAATATAATACCTTCCTCATATTTAAAATAATTTGAATGATATTCTGGCTTCTTTACACAAACATATGGTTGAAGATACTTTCTTTGTATGCCTAAATTCTCTTTTACACATCAGTCTGTTATTATTTTATCACATTTTCATGTCATAAATACCTTGACTATCTTTTTCTTCTCAAATAAATTAATTTCTTTGACACAAATTTAGCATTTGCTTTTAAGAAAACCTAATCCTATGTAAGATAATTTACCATTGAGATCAACAAAATTCATTTTACTATGAATTTTCCTTAGTCTGATTTTGCCTAGTGATAAAAATATTCTAATGTATTCACAACATAGATAACCAAGCCATTTTTCCTCTTTTCCAGAATAGATTAAATTAGTGGATTCAAACGTAAGGTATATTGTGTATCTCTTCATAAGGAATTTCTATAAGACTGATAAAAGAGAAAGAACTGAAATTGAGAAAATTATATCTCTTTTAGCCTTATATATTTCAGAAAGAAAGAATCTATAGCACTGATAGTTGTGATTTTTATATTACACAATAAACTGCATATATATATACACACACACAACTGCATAATTAATATACATATCTATAAATAAAGTAATATGGATAATTTAAAAAATATATAGACTTCTAAAGTTGTATATAATCTACATAGAAGTGATTAAATTGGTATAAAATTTTAATACACCTTCCTACAAACTTTTTATATAGAATGAAGAGAAAGTAGTTCAAAAGTCCCACCCAAAAATGGTTACATGTACTGTAAGTGTTTAGGAAATATTTATTAAATAAATGAGTGAATATATGTCTTCTCTGAATGATAATGCTGATGATGTGAGTAATACATGGTAATTGATCCATATCCTGGTAGATATCACCTAAAAGCATGTGTAGGATGGGGCCTCAGTTATTTCCCTGTAATGTAATCATAATAATCATTTTCATCTCAGTGATTCTGATTAACTGAACAGATTGTCTGTTATTGAGTAACTGAGTGAAGTTATCAAAACAATGCCTGGCACATAAGTACGGTATAATTGTCAGCTGCTGCCATAACTGTGACTATAAGTAATGCTACCATGACTAGTATTTGGTTCAGCTTCACTCTGTACCTCGGTTTTGTCCTCTATAATTGAAGATAATAATAACATGCCTATTTTATAGGTTTCTTGTGAGAATTAATTGAGCTGATATATGTAAAGATGTAAGCACCTAGAGAATATTAGTCATTGAGTGAGCACAATAAAAATGTTAGCTCTTAGTTTTTATGTTTATTTTTATTTTTATTCTATCTTTGCTAAGTCTTATATTTGTTTACGTTCCTGGTTTCTCTATTTATAGAGTGCAAGGTAAATATATAACTATTAGAAATGTGCTCACATTTAAATTCCATAGTTTGCCTTAATTTGAGACTCCATTCAATGAAAAATTTTATTCATTAGTAATCTGTAAATTAAGCCAAATACATATAGATGTATTTATCAGTATGTACTCTATAACATTTAAAAAAAAGAACAAATCAACCCCAGTGCCTATCCAAAAAAGGATTAGTTCCATTAATTCAAATATGTTAGTAATAGAATACTGAATACAGATTTTGACATTCAAGAATTTTGGTATGTCTATATGTACTGACTTACAGAGATAGTCAAATTATATTACTGTTTTGAAAAGTGCAAAGACTATATTATATATGTATGTATTTACATATATATATATAAAATATACATATGTATCTCATTTAAATAAAAGGGAAAAGAGAAAATAACCAGTTATGGAGGCTTACCAATTCTTGTGCCTAAGGACTTGATTTGGAGGAATATGTAGTATATATGTAATATATGTGTATATGTAATATATGTGTATAATATATGCATATACATTTTGGAGGAAATACATATATATAATGTAATATAATATATGTATATTTCAGTGACAATCCTAAATGTTTAAATTATAGTTTGATTTAAGTAACAATATAATTATTAAAATTATAGTTGTGGTTTTAATGAATTACAATGCAGAAGAGTTAAGAACTAATCTGTTTTTAGAAAAAAAAAAGCTTGTTTTGTTTAGTCATATTTCTAGCTCACCAGTTGTATGAAATTGTTGCATAATAGTTTCATTTTTGGTGTAATACATACCTACAATGGATAAAAATACCATAAAAATTTAATTGCCTTGAATTATTTTTAAGGAAGTCATCAGCTTGTTCATGATAAATTCCAACTAATGGGAAGTCATCTTTGGTGGAAGGGCTTTCCCTGGTGAAGCACTGATGTACTATATTACTCTTAATGTTTAAATAAATTAGAATAGAGAATCATAATCACTTTCATCTAAAGCAGAGAACTATATTTCTCAGATTTCCCTCCCCTGTTTGACTTCGGGTTAAAATCTGCCAGTGAAAGAAAGTTTCAGCCGAGTAAGATGTCACAGTTGAAAGCAAAGCCATCATCCTCAGGAGTTTGTGGGATCAGACACAGTAACCTCAGGTTTAGTGGCTTCAACTGAGACAACTTTTTGGAAGTGATCAGCTTTGCAGGCATCCAAGCAAATTCCTTGTATTGCTTCTTGCACATGAATATGACTACGTTTCTAAAAATGACAGTCATTTAAATATATTGATAATTTTTTCCTTAAATTTGAAGAATGAAAGAGCACCACATTAAATTTGAGTTAATTAAAATTTGGAGAATGCTGAACAATTACTTCTTTTATTCTTCCTTTCAAAAAGTGAAGGAATCTCTCTTTATATAGAATGGTGACAAATCCAGGAAATCCCAACATGATTTAAATTTAAAAGAAAAAAAAAAAAAGGGAGATTCTCCATAAACTGTCCAGAGCACAGCAGCAGTTTCCTTAGTTCCCTGGCCAAAATCAATGTTTCCTTTGGGCTTTGCTGTGCAACACAGCCCTGCTACAATCTTACCCCAGAGTGCTGGGAAAATAAGTAACAAAACCAAAGTGGAAACAAACTAAAACCAGATACTCCCCTCTGTAGGAGTTACTTCTTTAAGTTTTCATCCTCCTCCCCATCTGCTGACTTAGGCTTACTTTTATAAATTTTCATGGAGTTATTTAAATTTTGTCCAGAGATTTTAGTTATAATCAGCAAGAAAGATGGGCGGTAGTGGGCTTATTCGATCTGGAGTGGAATCAGTAGTCAATAAATATTTAATTATTCAAAATCTAGGGAATTAATTTGTCATAGGCAAAGTCAAGAAGGCCTGTGAGGAGACAAGATCAGAACAAATGGCAAAGTACCTGTTGATACCAACTGAACGAACCTTTTAGAACTTCTAAAAGAAAGGAAGTTTTATTCCAGCTCAGTTTAGGAAAGCTGCCCAGAATACACAATCTTCACAAAGTGCTCAGGCAAAGGAACATTCGGTGTATGGTTATACACATTTTTTGCATCAAAAGGTACAAATCATTAGGACATTTCAGAAAGTTGTAGACCTTATCTTAGGCTTCTAGTGTATGCAGAGCTGTATGATTTTAAGCTTATGGGAACCAGGGAGGTTTTTTCCTTTCCTTATCTTTGTATTTGGAATGCTCCATTTTGGTTTTTTGTTTGTTTGTTTGTTTGTTTGTTTTTTAATGAAGCAGTTGTACAATTTGTGCCTGGGTCAGAAATAGAACCAATACTTCTAGGTTTTGCTGATTCATTTTGGCCTTGGTAAATGATAATGTATAGCTTCCCAGGAGGCTACAAACATTAAAAGTTGAAAAATAACTTTATTTTTTCATACCTAAGGGCAAGAAATAGTTCCTGGCAAATTTCAAATATAAACAGAAACTAGCAAAAATAATAATTAGCAAGGTTTTTTAATAAGGAAATTTTGGTCTAAATAAATCAGGAGTATGCCAGGTGTTTGGAGCACTAACAGAATAATTTAGTGATTAAAATAAATTGCTGTTTTTGAGCACGAAAACCTTGATCATTTGTAACAATACAAATTTTAAATTTACTTTTTGGATTCTTCCCTGTAATAATCTGCAATTTTCATAAGCTTTCTTTATGTGAATAATCCATTAACATTAAACTAATTTTATTTTTAAAAAGGTAATTTACTATTTCTCTTGAATCCATTATTTGAAAGCAAGATAAACCTAGGCAAGTATAGATGATTTTATCTAACATTTAACATTTGCATTGTGACTTCAAATTCATATATTTAAATTATTTTTTACTAGTTATTGTCTTTGTTTTAATTTTAATATGCTATTTAACCTTAACATGCCAGTGTGTGTATGGGTGTGGTGTTTGTTTAGATGTGCACAGATCTGTAACTATGATTATACTAGATAAAATAAGTTAAAATATTTGCTTCTGCTTTATCAAATATGTGCATACAATGAAATTAAAATAATTCTAAATGACTATAATTTATTAGAAGACATGAAACATTTTAAAACTAAAATTAAATTATTCAAATTTGTTAGAAAAATTGTCTATCAGAAATACTGACTGGACTCTTAACAAAAATAAAACTCCATATTCTTATATCAAGAATTCTTAAAATTCTTTAATTCATACCAAATGCTCTATGCATCTACTTTTTCTTCTTACCTAGGAAAAAAGCCCATTACCAATTCTTTATTAAGAACATTTTTCTTCTAAGGTATGGTTCCAAAAGGGAAAATGATGGAAAAATTGCTTTTTAAACTTTTTAGAAAATATAGATTGTTTATCCACACTAGATATTCCCAAAGTATGCATATAATGATGGAAAAATATTTTTATGTTATTTAATCTCCAAAGTTTCTCAAAAGAAACCAAAATAAAAAGAAAAGAATTGCAAAAAAACAAGGAAGAAGTATCTGGAATTTAGTTTAGACATATATAAAATTACCACCGTGAAAAGCTAATTCCCTGTGCAATCAAGGGAGAGGGCTTTTTTTTTAGAAGGATGCATTTTGGCAACACAGAACTAGATTTTACACTTCC
Organism: Ursus americanus; assembly: GCF_024610735.1. NCBI lineage: Eukaryota > Metazoa > Chordata > Mammalia > Carnivora > Ursidae > Ursus > Ursus americanus. The sequence goes on along the minus strand of NC_142141.1, from coordinate 44,007,955 downwards.
TTGGTTAAATTTAATTGTAAGTATTACTGTTTTTGATGTTACTGTGGATGACTTTGTTTTCTTTTTTCTTTTTCTAATGTTTTGCTCTTAGTATATGGAAAAACAACAGTTTTCTGTGTGTTGATTTTGTATCCCACCACCTTACCAAATTTGTTAATTTGTTCTAGCAGTTTTTGTGCAGTCTTTAATATTTTCTCTATATAAGATCATATCATCTGCAAACAAAGAAAATTTTAGTACTTTCTTTTCTATTCGGTTGCATTTTATTTCATTTTCTTGCTTTATTACTCTGGCTAGGATTTCCAGTACTATGCTGTATAGAAGTGGTGAGAATGGGTGTCCTTGTCTTGTTCCTGACCATAGAGGAAAAGCTTTTAATCTTTCACTATTGAGTAGAATATGATTTTGGCTGTGAGTGTGTCATATATGGCTTTTATTGTGTTGAGGTATGTTACTTCTGTACTCAATTTGTTAAGTGTTTTTTTCTTTTTTAATCATAAAAGGATGTTGTATTTTGTTAAATGCATTTTCTGCCTCTATTTAGATGACTATATAATTGTCTTTCATTCTATTAATGTGGTGCATCACATTTATTAATTTGTGGATAAATCCCACTGATCATGATGTATGATCCTTGCTTTGTGCTGTTCAATTCAGTTTGCTAATATTCTGTTGATAATTTTTCATCTGTATTTATCAGGGATATTGGCCTATAATTTTCTTTTCAAATGGTGTCCTTGTCAGGCTTTAGTATCAGGGTAATGCTGGCCTCGTAAAATGATACTGGGAGTATTCCCTCATCTTCATTTTTTTACAGGAATTTGGAAAAATATTGGAATTAATTCTTTAGATGTTTGGTAGAATTCACTCGTGAAATCTGGACTTTGCTGTGTTGGAAGGTTGTCAATTACTGATCTATCCTTTTACTGTTTTTCTGTTTGGATTTTCTATTTCTTCATGATTCAGTCTTGGTAGGTTGTATGTTTCTACAAATTTATCCCTTTCTTCTAGGTTATCCAGTTTGTTGGCATATGATTGTTCATAGTAGTCTTTCAGGATGCTTTGTATTTTTGTGGTATCATGTGTAATTTCTCCTCTTTTCTCTTCATTTCTGATTTTATTTATTTGAGTCCTCTCCCTTTTTTCCTCAGTCTAATAAGGGTTTTTTCAATTTTGATAATCTTTTCAAAAAATGAGTTCTTTGTTTCATTGATCTTTTCTGTTATGTCTATGATCTCTATTTCATTCATTTCTACTCTGATATTTGTTATTCTCTTCCTTTTGCTAACATTGGGCTTAGTTTGTTTTTCTTCTTTTAGTTCCCTGGGGTATAAAGTGTGTTTGGAAGTGTAAAATTTATACTGAAAACTATAAGACTTTGGTGAAAACAGCCATATTACCCAAAGCCACTTTTAGAGTCAGTGCAATCCTTATCAAAATTCAAATGACATTTTTTATAGAAATAGAAAAAAAAATCCTAAAATTTTTATGGAGCCACAAAACATCTCAAAGCTAAAATAATCCTGATGAAGCTGAAGGCATCGTACTTCCAGGTTTCAAACTACATTACAAAGCTACAGTAACCAAAACAATATAGTACTGGCATAAAAGAGACACATAGACCAATAGAACAGATCAAGAGCCCAGAAATAAACCCTTACATATACAGTCAACTGATATTTTACAATGGGAGCCAAGCATATTCAATGAGGAAAATATAATCTCTTCAATAAATGGTGCTGGGAAAAAATGTACAACCATATGCAGAATTAAATTGTACTCTTATCTTACACAACTCACAAAAATGAAATTGAAATAGATTAAAGACTTAAATATAAACCTGCAACTGTAAAACTCCTAGAAGAAAACATAGGAGCAAAGCTACTTGACATTGGTCTTGGGATTGATTTCCTGGATATGACATCAAAGACAAAAGCAATGAAAGCAAAAAAAAAAAGGGGGGGGGAGGACTACATCACACTGAAAAGCTTCTATACATCAAGAGAAATAATGAACAAAATGAAAAGACAATTTATGGAATGGAGGAAAATATTTGTACATTATATATCTGATAAGGGGTTAATATCTAAAATATGTAAAGAACTCATACAACTCAGTAGCAAAGCCCCCCCCAACAACCTGATTAAAAATGGGCAATGAAACTTAATAGACATTTTTCCAGAGAAGACATATAAAAGATATGTGAAAAGACACTGAATATCACTAATCATCAGGTACATGCAAATCAAAACCACAATGAGATGTCACCTCACTTCTATTAGAATGGCTATCATCAAAAAGACAAGAGATAACAAGTGTTGATGAGGGTGTGGAGAAAAGGAAAACTTGTGCCCTTTTGGTGGGAATGTAAATTATTTCATTTATTATGGAAAAAAGTATGGAGATTCCTCAAAAAAATGAAAAATAGAACTATCATATGACCCAGCAATTCCACTTTTTGGTATATTCATAAGAAATAAAAACAGAATCTCAGAGAGATATCTGCATCCCCATATAGTAGCATTATTTACAATGACCAATGGTGACATCCTAAGTGTCTGCCAATGGATGAATTAATGAAAAAGCTGCCACACACACACACACACACACACACACACACACACACACACATATTTAACCATGAGAAAGAAGGAAATCCTGTCATTTGCAACAACTTGAATGAAACTTGAAGGCATTATGGTGGGTGAAATAAGTCGTGAGGGCAAATACTATGTGATATCACTTATATACAGAAGCTTAAAAAGCCAAAATCAGAGAAACAGAGAATAGAGTACTTAGTGAGGACTGAGGGAGACATGGGGAGATATTGGCCAAAGTGTATCAACTTCCAGTTATAATATTAACAAGTCTAATGTACGGCATGGTAATTATAGCTAACAACACTGTATTATATATTTGAAACTTGTTAAGAGAGTAGATTTAAATGTTCTCATAAAAAAAAGAATTAGTAATTGTGTGATAAGATGAAAGAGAGAGCTTATGCTATGTTGGTAGTCATTTGGCAATACACAAATATATAAAATCAGCATGTTGCACATCTTAAAGTTACATCACATTTCAGTTATTTCTCAGTGAAGATGACAAAACTAAAATTGGCAAATAATTAAAAAATGAGAGAGATAAAGAAATTACAGCTGGTTTAAACAATAGCATGTGCCTTTACAGTTTCATCAGCTGTATGATTAATAGAAAACAAAGGTACAGAAATGTATTCCAAGGTAAAGAAATGAAAAAAAAAAAAGAGGACATTTCTTATGTTGATCAATGTGGTCTCTGTTTTAGAGTGGATAAAGAGGATCTTAAGAGAGTTTTATCCCATTTTCTCAGTTCTAAGTCATCTCTCGAATGAAAAATAAAAAATTCCCCCCAAATATCCATTGCATTTTCAGATTTTGCCTGGTGGAATTATGCCTATCAGAAAGGTATGCATACCAGAACTGTGATATTATTAAAGAGAAGTGTGCTTGTGCAACCTCATGTCTCCAGAATCTGGCTAAAGATGTCATTGCACACAGAGCATCCAATGAACTCTGGAGCTGGGCCGGGGAAACTACATAAAGCAGTTCTCATGGAAATAAGTGATACCACTAAAGAAAGTGTCTATATGTTTTTGAAATGTTGATTCAAAGCAAAGTTTGTACAAAGAATACTGATCCAAAGAGATCTTAGGATCTCAGCAGTGCTTGGGGATGGTCCAAGGATGGACTGCCAGCCCTCTGCTGATCCTCCTCCCATTTCTGTCCTCCTAAACTCATAACAGAAAACGATTAGAGGGGTGCCTGGGTGGCACAGCAGTTAAACGTCTGCCTTCGGCTCAGGGCATGATCCCGGCGTTATGGGATCGAGCCCCACATCAGGCTCCTCTGCTGTGAGCCTGCTTCTTCGTTTCCCACTCCCCCTGCTTGTGTCCCTCTCTCACTGGCTGTCTCTGTCAAATAAATAAATAAAATCTTAAAAAAAAAAAAAGAAAATGATTAGAAAAAGCAGACAGATGGTAGTATTGTTAGAAACAAGGTAGATTTTTCCCAGCATAAAAAATTTTTAAGTATGGTCATTGAATCAAATAATTATTTTAAAAGTTCCTATTTCCTAGGAGATAAAAGGAACTAAGCATTTTGGAATTCCATATTGCAAATGAAACCCAATGTGTGACTTTCATTCCACTTCATCTGCACTGTCTGAGGAACAACAGATCCTTTTGAAATGATGGCAGTAAGGAGATCTTGACTGGATCTCAATGGGACCTCCAGAGAATGTCACGCATTGACTCTCCAAAACTCCACCAGAAAATACAATACACAAATAAAAGTAAGTTTATTAGGCATACTACAGTAAGGAAGAATACATGGCACCTTGACAGAGTTGTAATAGTTTCTCAGGAGAGGAAATTTGGGGGAGAATATTTATAAGGTTTCAATTAAAATAAATGCATTAATATGCATCCCCATGAAGACCATTGTACTTTTGAAATCTATTTCAACTATAGGTTGACATAACACTGGGTCTGTATGATATAAAAGCACATTTTCTTCAATATTTCTTACAGATATTATTGGCTCACAAAGACCTCTTCATCAGTTGCATTTCATCCTTTGACAACAGTTGAGGAGGAATGAAAAAGGCAAGTAAATTAATTTTAAAAATTCAGCACTCCTGTTGCCCCACTTTGAAGGTATTCGTAACACATCAATGAAGATTGAAATACTGTATTTTCAATGATAATTTCTTCCTTAGTCAAAATATGTATAAAAAAGATAAGACTTAAAATGGGTTTACAGTGACTTAACTAATGAAAGATTTATTACATTAAGATCTAATTTTCAAAAAATTAAGACCATGAGTATAAAAAATAAAGATAGGATGAGCATGTGTCAAAGATGGACTCATTTATTAGAGAATCAGTTTGGTAGTGAAGCTTGTCTAAAGCAGAAGTTGAGGGTGTAACCTTTATCATCAGTCAGTCAAAGGCATGCTGAAATGAACTTGGTAATAGATACAAACCTCATTAATGCATTATTTGTAATACACTGTAATATTTCAGATTATATTTTCTATTAGGTAATTTCAAAATTATCAAATGATTTCAGTGTCTGAAATGTTATTTAAAAACAAATAACAAATCAGAGATACATTTTTCCAGGGAGCAAATTATTCTTGCCTGTGTCTGTTTGTACACCCCAGTAAGATTTTGTAAAGTTCATCCAGTTACCCTCTCGTTTTATGTCTAAAGTTTTGGAGAGCTCTTTGCAGTCAACATCAATGTTTTAAAACTTTACTTAAAAGTAATTTAGGCTTATAAAAATTATACAAAGAGTTCACTTATATTCCTCAAATTCCTTCATCTAATTGTAAATATTTTACGTTGGTTTCTTTTTTTTTAAAGATTTTATTTATTTATTTGACAGAGAGAGAGACAGCCAGAGAGAAAGGGAACACAAGCAGGGGGAGTGGGTGAGGAAGAAGCAGGCTCCCAGCAGAGCAGGGAGCCCGATGTGGGGCTCGATCCCAGGACTCTGGGATCACACCCTGAGCCAAAGGCAGACGCTTAACGACTGAGCCACCCAGGTGCCTTTACACTTGAGCATTTAAATTAAATATGGGATTTTTTATTTTTTTGCAGATATAGGCTTAAAATATATGTGTTGACTTTATAAATGGTCAAAGGGCTTTTAGTTTTATAAAACGGTTAATTGAAGAGTTAACTGTCACGGACTTTTAAAAAAACAGCCCTATAAATAACATCATTCGATTCCAGTAAAAGAAGATAAATAAAAATCAGCTCTAGTGATTACTCAATTTCCATGGAAACTAGAAACATATATTTCTAGAAAATTTGATACTTTATAAATATCAAATCATACCATTGTCTGCAGATGTGCCAGCTCTGTCAAACTTTGCCAAAGTTATATAACTATTTTCTAAAACAAATGACTTTATGATAAAAATAGCACAAAGTAAAAAATGCAATGTCTCTTTCTACAAAAAAGATGATATAATATAGTACATTACAATCCAATATAATACAATATAATCATACTTTGCTATTAGACTCCAAATATTAAAATTTTGATAATATTCCTTGATATTTTAAGGGTAAATCTTGCACTAGTCAAACCTGAGGAGGAAAGATTTTTTTTCTCTCATACTTGCTACTTTCTGTTTTTTTCTAATTTCTGATACATTTTGTGTTACTTGGTGCTATAAAGAAAAGTGCAAAGCTGCATCATTCAAGCAACAGTTCAATGGTCCAACAAAGATGATTGTAATACTTTTATAAACATTATATTTGCATAAAATCTTTGTGGGAGTCATTGCCATATTAATCATATTTTCTCCTTACAGTACCAGTTATATCACATCATTGATAGATGCATCTTTGTCTCATATACCACGTGCACAAGAAATTATAATTAGTATTTATTAATGTCTGATAAAATTATCTAGTATTCACTTTTCTCTATTTTATATAACTTCATGTAAAAAATAACTTGAGCTTTATTGTGTAATTATTAAGACATACATGTCATTAGTTCCATTAACACTGTTTCCACTGAGATCATGGACATAAATGCATTTTCTCTATTTTTATACTTTTACTTTGGAATTATGTGCTCAGATTAATCTGCTTCAAATTATTTAGCAATTATGCAACTATCCTCATTTAATGTACAAATATTTTACCAGTTATCTCTCAATGCAACCTTATCATTGAGTTATTTTTAAAACTACCTATGTCCTTTTCATCTGTGCATGCATGTTTATATCAGTTCCAACCTTTGTTGATACCAATTTGGCAGCAAAAGTCCAGGTTATCAGCCTTTCTGAACTGATGAAAGTGGTCTCCTTAGCAACAGAAGCATTGTAGAATCTCTCAGAACACCTGTTCTTCCCACTCATAATTCCTGCAGCTGAGATGTATGCTGAAAAGTGCCTTTTCATTTTGATTTTTGCTTCTGTGTTCAGATAGGTTAAGACAGTGGGTGTTTGAGGAGCTTGGCTGCTCGTGTAGTTCAAAAAACTAACTTGTCTACATGTTTTAGACTCATTATCATAGTTAGCAATTAGTATTTCATCTTCCCCACCCCCGAAGTACGCGTCATATATTTCCCAATGTCCTTAGCAGCCGGTGGTAATGGTAAGATTTGGAAATCCTGCTATGGCCGTAGACATTCTGTAAGTGCAAATGACAAAACGTGGCGCTGTTGTCACCCTCCGGCTTTTTATTCAGCCAACATTCATAATTCATTGGGCCCGGTAATATAAGAGGGCAATGTGCCTGACTGCTTGAGAAAATTACTGTCATATTTTAGCTTATAAATTTTTAAAATTATTCATTTTCTTGATTGTGTAAGGTCATTCTTCTCTTTTTCTGGGAAATTTATCTGAACTTACTCAGAGACACTGTCTGTATGAAAGGCTCACGAAAGCAATTAAAAAAAAGTTCACTCAGTTATTTTCTCCTTAAAACAAGTTCCTAAGAAATCTGAACTTAAGTAGTATTTTCTTGTTTTACTTTAACAGCTCCATGAATAGTCTCCGATAACATAAGGATTCCCATTTTTAAAGTATCTCTTAAGAGATTAAGTATAACAAAGACTGCATAAAAATGTGTCTTTATAAACAAACAGCCTTTCTTATGTAGTCACCTGTCATGAAGAACAAAAGCTCACATAGGAAGGGGGTTAAAGTTCATTTTTCACATGTGGCTTAATCATCCTATCATATCTCATTTTCCTCATATACTAATATATTCTATTTTATTTAATTTTCAAGTTAGTTATTGGTCACAGTGTGATTTCCTTAAAAAAACTAACCTTTATCAATTAATGAGATATTACAGACAAATTGTTTTACATGTTTGCCTAATATGAAATATGGCTCTAGTTAGAAGAAATTAGGTTTTTTTCCCTATTAGCTGAAAAAACCCCACAACTGTGTAGAAATGGTGTCTATTTTCTTTCCCTGATATGTACCTACTTAAAATGATTGTGAAAACATGTCATATTCTTCCTAGGAGGTATTTCACTATTCGTCTTTTGGACACAGGTATTTAAAGCCTATGTTATGGGAGACCCACCCATGTAAATTAAAGATGAATTATTATTTTCCTCCTTTCGCCTCGTATACTACCATTCAACATATATCTTCCTTCTAGAAGTTATAGATATGCCAACATGTGCAAAAAATCTTAAGGAAATAAATATTTAAATATTCCTTGATTTTATTTAAAGCTTTTCTACTTCAGAACATCATTGTTTTTGCATTTTGAAATTGACGCAGGGAGTTTGTGGAAGAAATACGATGAAAAGGGTCTTTTAGATTTTACTTTCGTACTTTCTCCTGTTCAAGGATTACCCATGATAAGATTCCCCTGGGGCCCTTGTTCTCTTTTCCAACATCAGTTCTCTCCTCCTTTTCCTCTTTTCCTTTCCCTCTGGCCCCATATTCTTTTCCCTTTTTCCAGATGACTTTGCTATACTAATGGTAAGAGCAGATATTTTCTCTGTTCATCACTATATCCTCAGTGACTAGCACACAGTGCCAACCAAATTTAGAAAACTGGCTCAATTTTATTTTTTGAAAGATCAAATAAATCCCAAATTTATATTTTTATCTTTTACATCCAGATACATTTACTCAGTTATTGGATATATTCTTGCCTTTTAGTATCTGCAGCCTAAAACCAGACATGCAGGAAGCCAGATATATTAAAGTGAACATCATAATAAGATTGTATCTCATAGGGTGATTTTAGCTGCTAGAACAAATAAATTCCCAGATTGTCATGGCATAACACAATAGACATTATTTCATGTTGATGTAATAATACAATGTTTCATTACACGTTTGCAAAAAAGATTCCTGCAGGATGCCTGTACGGTGATTCAGGGACTGAGGTTCCTTCTGTTTTGCGATTCACAGACCTTCGAAGATCTCTTTTAACTAACAGGGTTAACAGCATTAGACACACTGTTTCTGTTGTTGTTTTAAGTACATTTACCTTTAGAAGAGTTTTAGTTTTACAGAAAAATTGATAGTACAGAGGGTTCCCATATACCCGGTGCCCAGTTTCCTCTACCAACACTTCATGTTAGTATGGGATTTGTTACAACTAATGAACCAATACTGATACATTATTATAAACCAAAGTCATACTTTATTCAGGTTATCTAATGTCTTTTTTTCTGTTCCCACACAGGAGACGACATTACATTTATATGCGTGTTTTCTTTAGGCTGTTCTTGGCTCTGACGGTCTCTCAGGATCTTGTGTTTGATGACCTTGACTAGTCAGGTATTTTATAGAATATTACTTTATTGTAATTTAGATGATGTTGTTCTTCTGATTAGACTGAGGTTATGGATTTTAAGGTGTAAGACCAGAGAGGTAAAAGTCTATCTCATCATGTCCTATCAGGAGTATCTACTATCAACATGATTTATCACTGCTTATATTGACCTTAATCTCCTGGCTGAGGTAATATTTGTCAGGTTTCTCCACTGTGAAGTTACCCTGTTTTTCCTTTTCCATTTTTACTCTTTGGAGGGAAGTAACTTAGTGCAGCTCACATTTATGGAATGGAGGTTTATATTTGTTCTTCTTGAAGACAGGATATCTACATAAATTATTTATAATTCTTCTGCATGAAAGAGATTTGTCTGTTCTCCCACATATATTTATCCAATTATTTATATATCAATATGAACTAATGGATATTTATCTTATCCTTTGGGTAATAATCCATTACTTCTTTTTTTTTTTTAAGATTTTATTTATTTATTTGACAGAGATAGAGACAGCCAGCGAGAGAGGGAACACAAGCAGGGGGAGTGGGAGAGGAAGAAGCAGGCTCATAGCGGAGGAGCCTGATGTGGGGCTCGATCCCATAACGCCGGGATCACGCCCTGAGCCGAAGGCAGACGCCTACCCGCTGTGCCACCCAGGCGCCCCTAATCCATTACTTCTTTATTAATTTTGTTACTCAAATTTTCCAGCTTTGGCCATTGGGTGTTCTTTTAGCAGACTCCTGCTGTGTCCCTTTTATATATTTCCATCAAGTAAGTTTTGTATTTATTTTTGTTTATTTATTTATTTAGCACTTTGTTGCTTTCTGGCACTATAAACAATACTTGTAGTGCCAAATATTTAGGTTCTTCTTGTATATTTCCTGCCTGTCTTAGTATTGGTCATTTCTCCTAAGAGCAGTGGGTTGCTTGTTGGCTTGCTTGTTTGTTTTATTGGAGAATAGCATTAGAAACCAAGATTTTGATTCTAGGTGTGCCGATTGCTACTAGGATCTTGCTTTTAGACCCTGTGAACTGACAAAGCAAGGAAATGTACATGCATTTAGCCTCTGTATAAACACATATTTAAATATATTTCTATAACTGTGTCTAAGTAAGCTAAAAACGAGTGTATACTGGTCTCTCAATTTTACTCCATTACCACATTGATCTTTCAAGCCTCCTTCTTATGTTTGTCTGTGAACTTCCACGTCAACAGTAAGAAATCTGGCTCCCATGTACTTATTGGACTGTTCACTTTCAGTACACATGTGTACCAGTACTAGACCTGTTCACCTGCACCCTGACAAGAAGCAACTTTATCAAGAAAAGGACCGTGCTTATGCACTTTTTTATTGCTATTGATTGATTTATTTTTCCTCAGTCTTACAGAATCCATTCTTTTTTAAAGTTTCTTAGGTCTGCCAGTTAGCACCTTCCTGCCTCTTGCCCACTCCGTTCAGGAGATTGTTCTGTATATCTGTAATAGAGTTAGATTGTTTTGCTTTCTATTCTGAGATCATACAACTTCCAAAATGATTTTTTATGTGCATTTATTAAGGTTTATACTTTGTGTTGTAAAGACCTAGAGCTTTGACAAACATGTGGTATAATTTATCCACAATTACATTATTACACAGAATAGTTTCACCATGCTAAAAATCCCCTGTGTTTCACATAATCAACTCCCTTCTCTTCACTGACCTTTTTACTGTGTGACCTTTTTACTTCTCTTCACTGACCTTTTTTCAGACTGGTTTCTTTCATCTAACAATATACGTTTAAGGTCCATCCATGTCTTTATGTGACTTCATAAATCAATTCTTTTCATTACAGAAAAATATTCCATTGCATGGAAGTAATCATAGTTTGCTCATCCATTCACCTATGGAAGCACACCTTGATTGTGTGTAGTTTTTGGCAATTGTGAATAAATTGCAATTGTGAAAAATATTGACATGCAGGTTTTTGTATAGACATAATTTTTAAAATCAGTTGGGTTAATGCCAAGCATTATGGTTGATGGATCCTATGGCAAAACTATATACTTTGTAAAAAAATCACTGAATTACTTTCTGAAGTGGATGTACCATTTTGTATTCCTGCCTCCAGGAAACAAGTTACTGTTGCTCTGCATACTTACTCTCATTTGGTATTGTCAGCTTTTCTAGTTCAGCCTTTCTGTTAGGTGTATAGTAGTATCTCTGTTGTTGTTCTAATCTGTATTTTGCTAATGAAAAATATCATACATCTTTTTGAATGTCCATTTGCCATCTGCGTATCTTCTTTGGTTCATATCTTTTTAAATCTTTGTCTTCTTCAGAACTTTTAAGTTTTTGTTTATTGTTTTATTGTTGAGTTTTAAGAGTTCTTTGGTTTGGATACAAGTCCTTTATTTTATATGTGTTTTAATGATTTTTCTCCCAGTCTGTGGCTTTTTTCATTCCCTTAACAGCTTACATTATCCACATACTCTTACATGTTGGATAATTTTTCCATTAAAATCCTTAACATATTAATTAGAGTTATCTAAAATTTCCTATCCAATAATCCCAAAACATATGCCACATATGAATATGATTCCTTTTCTCTTCAGATCTTTTTTTTTTTTTTTGTCTTTTGGACTGCCTTATAAATTTTTGTTTAAAGTTGAGCATAATGTATTTTGCTAATAGCAATTGAGGTTAAAGACTTTTTAGCATAAGGTTTTAAGTTTATCTGACTAGGAGTATGCCTGGGGTTAATGTTTGCTCTAGCTGTAGATGCCAGAGGCTTCAAAATTCCTCTAATGTCCTTTGTTTGTCTCCTTTCTTGTCTAGGGCTTTCCTAAGAACGCCTCCTTAAATGAAGTCAGTGCCTTGCATCTTTTTCCATTATTAAAGTTGAACTTTGTTGATTTGGTAGTAAGGTGTAGGGGACATAGAAGCATTCTGTAATGTTATGATTACGTTGCAGTATTTTAGTGGGGCTTTGTTCCTGTGTGTGACCTTCAGAAGCAACTTACCCTGCCTCCCTACCTTGGGTGAGACAAAAAGTTTAGAGGGAGCAGAGTTGGGTAATTTCTCCTTTGCTAACTCCGATAAGCCTCTGAGTATTTTTCCTGACTGATTAGGTCTCTCTCTTTTTTTTTTTTTTAAAGATTTTATTTATTTATTCGACAGAGATAGAGACAGCCAGCAAGAGAGGGAACACAAGCAGGAGGAGTGGGAGAGGAAGAAGCAGGCTCATAGCAGAGGAGCCTGATGTGGGGCTTGATCCCATAACGCCAGGATCACGCCCTGAGCCAAAGGCAGACGCTTAACCACTGTGCCACCCAGGCGCCCCTGATTATGTCTCTTTTATACAGAATGCTCTAGGCAATTCCAAAGCAGTTACTTTTCCATCACCCTGCCAGAAATTAATAGGGTTTTTCTTGGGGATTCATCTTGAGAACTTTGTTGAGTTCTTGGAAATAAACCTGTAGAAGTGTGGGAATCTTTAAAACTGTGATCCCCAGAGCTCCCCAATCTCCTAATAGTCTACATTCCACTTCTAGAATTTATCAGTGTTATTGTTCAAGCATTTGTTCTAGTTTGTGGCTCCAACATCTTCCGTTCTTGGCAAGAATAGTCTGGCTGCAATTATCTGAATTCACCTCTCTCTCCAGATTTTGGGATTTCCATGTGCTTTGTGACCACAATTCTCTAGGGGATCCAAGAAAAGTCATTGATTTGAGTTTGTTCATCTTTTTTGTTGCTGTTGTTGTGAGTCCAGGAATGACAACTTCCAAGATCCAACATGTTGGAGCTAAAACTGGAAGCTCAGCATACTGATTTTTAGCATGCCTGTATAGAATAGCATTTCCATGCAGTGGTATGTCAATATTCCACTGGCAAGCACTTCTAACATGGCTCCAACTAGATGGAAGAAGATCTGGGGAACATAGTTGCTGGTTGAGTAATTGCATTCTGGAGAAACACTGTGATGAAAAGCACAGGCTTTGGTGGGCATTTAGGTCTCTCATTTAGGTCTCTTCATGAAGCTTATGAAGGAAAAGATGAAATAAACATATAGAAAGCACTTTGTGAATTTCTAACACTATGCTAGCTATTCTATGTAAGTACTCTTATTTACACTTCACATTTCTAATCACCACAAAAGGTGATAAGATACCATGTAGGAGATTGGATCAGAGAATTTAGTCAAATGCCCAAGGGCAAATAGCTTAACTGATATTTTAACCTAAATCAATATAACTATGGAAGGTGATTGACCTGGGTTAGAGATTTCGATCTAAATATGATTTCACTTACAAAATCATTTGAGAAGAATTAATCATTTATAATGGAAATTCTAATCAGAGAACTTTTTTTTTTATTATTATTGAGTCAAGTGGTTCTCCTATATATGCCATTTCCTCTAAGTAAAACATACAAAATCCTCACTCCTGCTTTTCCTACGCAAGCCCACAGTTTAGACCATAGCTGTTCCTGTAAAGGCTTCAGCCTTATGCAGCCCTTCTCACCAGAGCAGAGCTCCCTTTCCTTTGTCCTGCATCCATCTTTGCTGTGGTGAATAGTACATTGTAACTGTAGTACCTCTTTGTTTTCCATAAAAAAGAAAGTTATTCAGATAGTAACTGACTTCCTTACTGAATTCAATTTTAATATTTTCTTTGTAGCCAAGCATATCACCTGAATATAATAACTCTGTCTCATTTTCAATATTTATACATTTTTTATCTTATTGCACTTTCCAGGACATTGTAAAACAATACCAATATTAGCCAGTATGCTTGTTTTTTTACACAAAAATTCTTGCTGGGACTATTGCAGTGACCTCATAACTAGGTCTCTAACTCCATGTTTATTCTATGTAATCAGCTCCTCACATAGCATGGTTTTGACTTATTTAAAGTCTGTCTTGTGTAATAGCTGGTCAGATCAGTGAGGGCAGGAACTATGACAATTTTGTCACTGATGGCCACCATAAGAATTTCCATAGTATCTGAAACAAAGTAGAGCTATACAATTTATATTAAAATATCCTTTTTTATTTACCTAAAATTTTTTTCTAGCCCTTTGACATATCTTATGTAACTAAAGGAAACTAAGAAGCTGTCAAAAGCAGAATTCTGTTAGCTCTATCAGGGAGAGAGAAATTACAAGAATTTGGAAACATTACAAAATTGGGTCTCTCAATGCATAACAATCTGGCATAGAGAAGATTGTAGCAGTCTTATTTTCTTTCCACTTTCTGATCTGCCAATAATTATATTGGGCAAACTCACATGGAAACTAGGGGGCATGGAAACTCATCGATGAAATCCAGAAAACTTACCTTTCCTGGACATAGCAGTTGGAGGAAAGAAAACTGGAGCATCATTATGAAGATTCAAATGGAAATAATCCAGCATGGGTGAGTTCTACCAGTTATTGTGCTGTGCCAAGGTAAACCATTTTTCCCCTAATACAGAGCATGTACAGACTCAGATGTTGCATGGTGATATCGATCAATTCACACTCACTCTTCAGTCTTAAAATGTTCATCGCCAGTGATGTTCACATAAACCATTGGAGACAAGAGAGGAAAAGGAAATAAATGAAATAGAGCTGTCCTGGTACCTGTTTCTGTATCTGGACACAAAGTATAAATTGATAATGATAACTTCTTCCTTTCTATCTCTCCTTAAATTCTGCCAGTACTTTAGCAGAATGGAATAGGAGAAGTTGTGACTTAATCCTTTATTTCTGTGAGATCTGAAACTTCAGCATCTTGTGTTTCTTGGATAGCTGCACTTTAACTAGGACTGTTAGACTAGTGACTCTTCAGAGGTTTCTCACTGAATAATCTGGCTTTCAGACTTAGTCCTCCTTACTTTTATACACGAGATCAATTAAACTCTCCTTGGAAATTGGGATCTATCATTTGGTAACGAACTTTCTATTTGTTGTTTGAAGTTAGAAAACAGAGTTAAGATCCAATGTAACAGGAAAACAAAGCAATATGTATGGGCTAATAGTTGCATTCTTCCCTTTATAATAAGATCTTCACATCTACTGAACCAAAGGTTGTGGGGCAGGAAGCAAACATTTATTCAGTGGATTATTTGGTGTCCTAATGAGGACAGCCACTCTCAAATTCACTTCATGGTTCACACCCGTGCAGTCTGACCATGGAGCTATGACAACACATACTGGCCTATGGTTTCAGGCACACAGTGAAAGCTTTCCAGGTGTCTTTTAAATGAGACAATAATAAAACCTTTAGTAGAACATTCTGCTCTTCTATCAAACCAACTGCTTTATAGTGATGAGAAAAATTAA
The DNA here is from genome assembly GCF_024610735.1 of Ursus americanus. Taxonomy (NCBI): domain Eukaryota; kingdom Metazoa; phylum Chordata; class Mammalia; order Carnivora; family Ursidae; genus Ursus; species Ursus americanus. Next base: position 43,992,345 of record NC_142141.1, on the reverse strand, counting down.
ATCCTTATGCTTGAGTACCTTGTCCCACTACCGTCTCCATAAAAAAGATCTTCGGTTGGTATTTTATAATTCCAAAAATGATGGTGGTGATGACAGACACACTGCAGGCAAGGGAGGCAAATCTGCATCCAAAGTCAGGAGGTTTTGGAGGACAAACTGCTGCCCTGTTCATGATCCAGCATAATCCATCTATCGTCCAGGCGCTTTAGGAATAGTGTGACACGAGGGGCTAAGTGTTAGCCAATGTTTTAGGGCAACTGGACACTCAGCAAGATCTTGACCAACACATGCATAGCTCCATTTCTGCCAAGATGACAAATTTGTCCATAGAACCTTTGGTCAAGGCTGAAGCAGCAGGATAAAAAGGCTGAATGTCATCTACAAAACTTTAAAACAATTCTGTTTTGTTTCGTTTTGTTTTTAACCTACTTTGGGAATTAGCAAATCTTTTCTGTAAGGGGCCAGATAGTATTTTAAGCTTTGTGGTTCATATGGTTTCTCTGCAACTACCTATCTCTGTGGGTCTGAGCACAAAAGCAGCCATAAAGATTATCTAAACAAATGTGGCCATGTTCCAATAAAACCTAATTTACACAAACAGATGGTATAGCAGATTTAGTCCACAGGCCGTAGTTTGCCAACCCCTGATATATTTGATTATTGAACACTTCCATCACTCTGTAAGCTAGTCCTCTGTTAACTGGTAATGGGAAACCACCAAAAGGCCAAGTTTAGCATGCATGATATGAATCTGATCAAGTGATAGGCTGGAGCTGCCTTGCACAGGCTTCCTTGGAGCAATTCTGTACATCCCTTCTTGTCTCCAAGTATTGACCAAATACAAGTATTCTCTTATGGAAATTAACAAATACTATTAGTTAGGGCTTCTCACCACCTCCAGCTGGGAAACTAGTTATTGAACACTACCAGCACAGTACTCGTTTTAACCTTTGCTCATAGAATTTGTCTTAAAGTCTGGTTTAATTTTTGCCAAGTCTGTTTTATAATAGAAATGCTCCACATGTTCAGCCTTATGATTGGATAGGTCAGATTATATCCAGTGCATGATGTCCTATTGTTTTCTGCTCTCCAGACTTAGAAACTTTCTGATCATGTATATCAGACAAGATCTTGGCTGCCCATTCATTTCACTCATACGGTCTCCATTATTAAATAGCCATTATCAGATCCCTGCTACCTAAAACACTATGAGAACTACTTTTATTCTCTCATTTGCTATAATTAAGTTCCCATATCTTTGCTGGGTAAGCATAAAACCTGGCTTCGACCCCAATCCCAATATTTCCATTAAAATTGGGAATACAACCTTTCTGTGGATTCATCCACCTTCATTTCTGAATACCTTCTGAATACCTTCCACCTTTAGAATACCTTCCACCATAGATCTCTCCAGCAAAGTTGGTAGCTACCTCTCCAATGAATTCCTTAACAAAAAGTAGAGAGTATAACCACCAGGCCATCCGGAGGTTATATTAGGAGGTAGTATCATAGTTCCATTTCAACGTTTCCTTTTTTTTTTTTTTTAAGATTTTACTTATAAGTAACTTTACACCCAACATGGGGCTTTTGAGCTCACAACCCTGGGATCAAGAGTTGCATACTTCACTAACTGAGCCAGCCAGATGCCCCAACATTTTCATCTAAGTCTTTTACTTCTTTCCCTAAGAAAAGGCAAAATGATTCCAGCATCCAACCTCCCTTACTCCAGACAGCCATGAATTTACGCATGAAATCAGCCAACTGTAGATTATAGATGGCACTCCCAGACGACTGATCCAACACTTCGTCTGGAGGTCTATTTTCTATGCCATTCTGGTACCAATTTTCCGATGTGTCAGAGTTCTCATGGAAAGAACACATTAAATAGTTAACAGGATTGCTTAAGAAAGGAGGCATTTAAAAGTGTAGGGAGAACTATGAAAACTACAAGAAATAATTCCCCCGGGACAATAATTAATAGTAGGGAATTCTGCTGCCATAGACCTGAAGAAAAAAGGGAAGAAGTTTCTTTGGGAATAGGGCTGCCCATCAAGCTTGACCTTTGGTAGCAGGAGGGACACAGTAAACATGTAGTCATCTGATGGGTGTGGGGCAAGCAAAAGAATAAATATCCTAACCTACTTAAACCCAATTAATAGCCAGATGTCAGGGAGACCATTGAGGCTATCAATTAAAGTCAGAGCTCCAGGCCACAGAGCTGATTCAAGAATAATCAAGAATGAATCTGGAAAGATCACAAGAAAATATCTAGCACAGACATAGTGTGATAGGCATAAAGATTGTTCTGAGAAAACTATAAATTAAGAGTTGAGGGGAAAATAGCATCACAAAAGCCAAAGGAAAAATTTCAAAGGTAAATGATATGGTCAATAATAACATTAACAATAACCACAATAATTATAATGGCTTCAATTTATTAAGCATTTAATGTTTTCCAGTAATTGGAAAATTTTCATTATTTCTTAAAACTCTATGTGGTATGAATTATTTTTTCTTTAGAAATGATGGGTGTGTATCTTGAGTGACTGTGTAACATTCCTAAATTTGCACAGAGTGTAAGTTAAAGACTATTATCTGCCAAAGTCAGCCTCTTAAATACTGAATTCTAAATAATCAAGTAAAGTGCTATGAGGAGTTGAGGGAGGAAAGGCTTATATAATATTGTTGGATTTGATAAAATTGCTGATTAGTGATCATAGATCCCTGATGTGACACTGACAGGCTCTTAAGAAGTAGAAGCAGCAGTTACAGTTACACACTCTCAGGAATTTGATTTTGAATGATGACAAATAAGTAGGATGGTAACTAGAGGCTACCAAAGGCAGGTGAATATATATATTTAAACACACACACACACACACACACACACACACACACACATTGATTTTTTAAGACAGCACACCTATACATATTAGAAAAGAAATAGGGTAAACATTTTGCAAAGAAAAAATTGAAAATATCAAGTGGGATTATATGCAGGCAAAGGAACCAGATTATATAGGAGAGGATTAGTTTCAGGGTACAGTGATGTACTTCCTGGAATTTCTGTTAAAATAGAATGAACAATGGAATTATTTATTTCATTGGACATATGTTATTTTTATAGGAAATATTGGTAAAACATGTCAAATTCATACACACACAGACGTATAGTTTAGACAAGAATATTAAGAACTTATGCTTTTATCTTTTTTTCTTCTTTTGTCTCTAATTTTGGACTTTCAGGAAATACTCTGTATTATAATGATAGAGAAGTAGTATTTTGAAGCTGACCTTTTTTTCTGCTTGTGCTGTTAACTTGTAAATTATTTACATTTTTTTACCTATTTGGGATTTAAAAAATGAATAAAATTTAGTGACCTAGGATATCTTTTCAAAGAGTCTACATAGCTTTCAAGAAGTAGAGGAAAGGGAGTGCCTGGGTGACTCAGTTGGTTAAGTGTCCGACTCTTGATTTCGGCTTGGGTCATGATTGCAGGGTTGTGAGATCAAGCTCGGCGCAGAGTCTGCTTAAGACCCTCTCTCCCTCTGTCTCTCCCACCCCCCTCTCCCTCTCTAAAAAAAAGAACCAAAAGAAGTAAAGTGAAGTAACTTTTTTATGACTTTGGAACACCACATAAGTTTCAACTAATTTTTTTCCCTTTTGAATGAATTTACCGATTTCCTCATTTGATCTAACTGATGAGTTCACTTCAGCCTCCTGTGAATAAGAGTTACAGTTAACTAAAAATGGTAGTTCTGAAATCATATGCGATTCTGATTCACATTGAGGCCTGACAGTGGTACTTTACTTTCTACATCAAGCTAGCTAATTAAGAAAATAATAATCACTCACTGTCAGCAACTGCTTCTTATATGTCAGGTACTGTTATAAATAACATATGAATTGTTTCATCCTCATATCACCTTTTTGAGGAAAGTTCAAGTAAGATTCCATCCATTTTACAGATAAAGTACCAGGTGGTTAAAAAACGTGCCCACGGTTCTTAGTTCAGAACTGTTGGAACTGCCTGGCTGTCAATGTTCAGAGCTTACCGGTTTAGCTCTACTCTACGCCATCTTCTAGGTTTGCCACTCGGTTAACAAGGTCAAGATCCTTAATAGAAACTGTATGTTTTAATTCCTGTGTTTATCTGCATATGTATACCAAATGGATTGAAAGAGAAGAGGGAGGTATAGACCTTTCCTCTGTCTGACATGGAAAGACCTCAGCTACTGTGTTTGTGGTATCCCTAAATCAAGCTGCCATATATTTCATGATTTGTGACAGAGAATTCAAAATATTTTATTATATAATTTGAATTAAAATGAAAGTGAGAAAAAATCAGTTTGCTAGTTTAACTTCAGAAAGATAAGATATGTGGGTGTTTTTTTTCATTAGCTGCCTACCCTCCCAAATTGCCCTTGTTACATCCACAAATGTACAGCTGAAGGGAAAAACACAGCCACAGAAAATCAACTGGCAGAATACCTAAAGCTAAATATAACTGCCTTCTCATATGGTCAAATAAACTGAATTTTACCTGGCATTTTGACCTAACCATCTTGCTTTATTCATATAAGAGAAGCATGAATTTCTGCAGATAATTCCCTACTTTTAAAGATGTCAAAAAATGGTATGCTTGTGATTTAACCAAAATTTACTGTTATTTATGAAACATTAAAACACTATACTGAAAAGAATAATACATTATTAAAATATTTATACATGCTACTTTAGATTATGAATTTTAATCTAAATCAATAGTTTTTGATTTCACAATATTTTCATAATTATAATTTCATGATTTTCCATATAATTCAATAGAATGTAATGGAGAGAACTTTTCTCTACAATATTAATAATTTATTGTGTTCAGGTGAGCAAAGCAATACAGTAGGAATATGTAGCAGTTTCCACAAAATGAATAAAGGAATAAGGTGTCTCACATTAGTTTAAGTGGTTGAAGATAAAGTAAAATATTATTTTTGAAAACATACCAAATATTCTCTAGATTAAAAAAAAAGTATACAAAACAAAAACATGAATGTACTGTGAATGTGATTCAAAACCTGGAAATAAAAATGCATTGTTCATAAAATGATAATGTCAACACATATCTTCTTAAGTGTAAATTTTCTTCATTGCCAAATACAGTTTTCACCTGTCTAGCAGTTAGTTGGTTTGGTACAAAACTTTGAAAGCAAAAATATGCTAGAATTTAGAATGTTTTACATAAGTTACACTCAGATTTTCCAGTTTTTCTCTAAGCATGAAAAAAATGTGCAGATTTAAAAAGAAAAAGAATTAAAGACAGGTATATTGACTTCTGTTATCTTTTAAATATTCATAGTTGGGTCATTATCTTTCCAAGGACAGTAGAAACTTTGATTGATTCCCAGGATACCTAGCAGGCATATTACTTTAGGCATCAACAACTAAGAATTCTAAATCGGATTTATACCTGATAGAGAAAGAGTAAATGAAACAATCCTTTCTTAATGTCTCTTTTACTCCAAATTCTGCTATTTTATTTTAGTCTGTGAGATACTAAAATCCTTACTGGGATCAACACCATTACTTGTATTTCAAACGCTTCTTCCTATTCTACACTGTGTGATACAGTAGAGAGTTAACTATGCAAAAACTTGTATGCATAAAAATTTAAAAAGTAATCACTTATTTGCTTTCTAAAAATATATCTTTAACAATAGTGTATTCGGTATTATGAATTTAAATAAAATCTTTTTCAGAAGACACGTTCCCTATTGTTTGAAATCACTGTACAAGATGTAAAGATAAAATCAAGTAAATCTCCCTCTATCTCTTGTTCACTGACCAAATCAAAATTTTTCCTGGTTAAACATGTTTCCCACCTCTCACCCCATAGTGGTTATACTCTCTCCACCATAAGCTGGATTTCCACTACTAATTCCTTATACATCCACAACTTTTAAAAGATGACACACTATACTATTCATATCTCAAACTCAGGGTCCCTTCAGCAGCCACATGGGTAATTGATATTTAACCTCATTATTTTTGATACGTGTGATGACTCAATACATTATCCTCAGAGACACTAAATTTTACCACATAAACTCTTCCACAGAAATTGCACATACATTTACTCTCTCTCATTGGACCCACCTCATCAATTTTTTTAATTGCCTGGGAATGATCTGTTCCTTTACCAGTCTCCTTCCCTTGACAATTTTGTTTTCCTCTATCAGATTATTTTCCAGCCAAATTCTAGCTAATCTCTTTCTTGAAACCAACTTGCACTACTGTTTTTCTACCTTTTTGGCAATATTCCAATTACAAATCTACCTACTTTGTTGCAAATGGCAAGATCTCATTCTTTTTTATGGCTGAATAATATCCCATTGGATATATATACCACTTCTTCATTTATCCATGGATGGACACTTGGGTTGCTTCCATATCTTGGCTCTTGTAATTAGCCCTTGCAATAAACATAGGAGTGCATGTATCTTTTTGAATTAGTATTTTCATTTTCTTTAGATAAATACCTAATAGCAGAATTATTAGATCATATGATAATTCTATTTTTAATTTTTTGAGGAACCTCCACACTCTTTTCCACAATGGCTGTAGCAATTTGCACTCCCACCAACAATGAGCAATGGTCCTTTCTTCACCACATCCTTGCCAACACTTGTTATTTCTTGTGTTTTTGATTTTAGTCATTCTGAAGTTTTAAGATGATATCTCATTGTGGTTTTGATTTGCATTTCCCTGACAGTGAGCGGTGTTGAGCATCTTTTCGTGTGTTTGTTGCCCATCTGTATATCTTTCTTGGAAAAATGTCTATTCAAGTTGCCCATTTTTTTTTTAAAGATTTTATTTATTTATTCGACAGAGATAGAGAGAGCCAGCGAGAGAGGGAACACAGGCAGGGGGAGTGGGAGAGGAAGAAGCAGGCTCATAGCGGAGGAGCCTGATGTGGGGCTCGATCCCAGAATGCCGGGATCACGCCCTGAGCCGGAGGCAGACGCTTAACCGCTGTGCCACACAGGCGCCCCCAGGTTGCCCATTTTTAATCAGATTTTTTTGGTGTTGAGTTGTATAAGTTCATTATCTATTTTGGATGTTAACTCTTTATCACATTCCCTTACCTACGCCCAACCTGCAGAGAATTGTTAGAGAAAATCACTCAGTGTGCTCATCTCTCTTATGCTCCACACAGGTTATTGTACATCTTTTATTTCACCCAAACCTCTCCCGCCCCATATTTATCTTTCAGCAGCAACTTTGCATTTTTTCCTCAAAACAAAAGGAGAAGCTATATAAAAGCAACACAGACACAGACAGGCATACCCATTTTTACTACCAACCTACTTACTGATGAGCTTACCTGCCCATGTTTGGGTACTTCTCACTGATACTATTTTCACAATAGAACAGGTGGTTTCTCTCAGTCTAATCCAAATAACTCTTAATTGGATCATGTTCCTACTTGCTTCTATTTCTCTGTCTTTGTTTTATGGTACCATTTGCCATCTCTAAGGACTCTTTCCAATATTATTTTAAACATGAACAGTTCACATCTCTTTTGTAAAACCAACTAATAGAAAAACAAGATAGCTGTCCTTTGATCTTATGTTTGTTTCTGTTCTCTGCTTGTTCTTTTATCTCTGTCCCACTAAAACTTTTTGAAACATGCATGCATGAGCTGTTTTCACTTACTTTCCACATACTTAATCTCAATTCACTACCATATAAGTGTGGACATCTTAATGGCACACCATTAAGACACTGGAAAATTACTTTGAAGGCTATTAAAAGTCTGTGGATGTGTATAATGATCACCATCAGTCCTTAATTCACCTCTCAGAAGTACTCAACATCCCATCTTTTAACATGACATCATGTTCTTCTGGCTTTCCTATAAACTTCTAATCACACCCAAGGAACATCAACATATGTTCAATGAGCTGGTGAAGATTGCATAGAAAGGTGTCATGATGTCCTAGATCCTGTTTATTTTTTAGTTTCTTTTTTTAACACTCTTTGTCAATGCTTAGTTTCTAGAAAATGTTTTAAATTAACTCACTTAAGTACTTTTGCAAAGATCTCTGTCTTGAAAGCACCTGTCCTCCCAAACACACTCTTTTTTCACCTGTATTACTAACTAATATTCTTTAATCTGATAGTGTGCATTAATTGTCCTCCTTTACTCCCACAGAACCCTCAACTTACTAAGTGTGTACATGTGTAACACAAAATTGCATTTGCCTAGTTATTCATCTGCTTCCTGCAGACTTCACACTATGGGATGGTGGTCATTCATTCACTCATTCATTCTCGAATTCATCCAGTTTTTATTGTGCCTACAGTAAGCCTTTGTCTTTGTTTTTAGACAGAGCAGTGAAGAAATGATAGTATCAAATCTCATAATTCATTTTTGAGACATATCCTAAGACAAAAATGTATGAAAAAATATATGACATTCTTTTTAGATTAAGAAATTATATGTCAGGGTGCCTGGGTGGCTCAGTTCATTAAGCATCCAACTCTTGGTTTCACCTCAGGTCATGGTCTTGGCTCAGGTCACGGTCTCAGGGTTGTAAGATCGGGTGCTCATGGGACTTTGTGCTCAGTGCAGACTCTGCTTGGGATTCTTTCTCCCTCTACTTCTCCCCCTCTGCTCCTCCCCTTAGCTCTCTCTCTTTCTCAAATAAATAAATAAATAAATAAATAAATAAATTTAAAAAATTATATGTCAATAAAACTGTAGTAGGATATTATTTCATAGAATTGTCCAAGTGATTTTTCACAACTCAATGTTTTCAATAGAAGCAGCTGAATATTCAGCAGAATATAATCCTTATAGTTACTACATTTAAATTTCTGCATTTTACCTCCCATATTTCTATTATTGTAGGCTACTGGATGGAATATTTCCTGTTTTTTCTAGAGTCGAACTCCAAATCAGAGACCCAAAAATTGTTAATATCGCACATTCTGAGATGCAAGAACTAGGGAGTTTGAGGGCCAGTTATATCCCACACAGTTTCCTAAGAGAAATATGAAGAAGAAAATCAACTTTGGGGAGATAAAATATCAAAAGAAACTTATATTTGGATAAGTATTAATAGGAAAGAAAAAATCAGGAAACCTCAGGAGATATAGCGTCCGAGTTTCCATGTTGACAGTCACCCCAAATTCTTGCTCATTGCCCTTATTACTCATTTCTATGAGTGATCTGTGAAAGAAAGAAAATAGACAAGTGAAATAAAAGAAAGTTAAATCACTGAAAAGATATTGCCAACCTCTCCAATCACATTTTTGTATATTTGTATTCTCTCCAACCCAGACATTTAATATTGAGGATAGCATGAATAGTAGTTCAACACTGCTTCTTGGGAGAAAACGTGTAATGTTATTCTTGCTCTGTGTCAATGACCTGAAGGAATCCATACGAAATTAATATTCATGCTCCTTTTATGTTGACATATATTCTGAAGGGCTGAGAGGAGCCTGAGGTCAGAATCTAGATAGTGAGCCTTGTGAACTTTTTCATGCAGTGTCTATTTGCATAAAGTTTTATGGTTAGTTAGCTCGCCTGCCTGGTACCTTCTATCCTAATCAGGCAGTTCATTTATTATCTCTTGTAGTGTCCATGTTTTTTTAAAAATCTTCCCCTCCTGATAGAAATTAAACTCCTTTCCTTTTTTTACCCAAGTATACATAGGATATCTTACTAGAACCAGACCAGACACATCTGTAAATCCATGAGCACTTATCTAACCAATCAGAATTCAGTTATGACTTCTGGATTATAGTAACACGTGTTTTCTTTCATATGATTTCTCTTATCTAGAATAAATTTTAAGGGAAATGCCAAAAGTCATAGACAAAATGATCTAGAAAAAATAATCACCTTTTCTGATGTGCCCCAGAATTTATACTATTTATGGCTAACAATTGTATTCTTTTATTATTTTAAATTATGGATATGTCAGATATAAGTATGTGGTAAGCAGTTTTAATGAAATGTTGAGAACCTCTTAAATCTCTGCAATGTACAAGGTTGGAACAATAAATTCATTTTGAGTATTTTTAAGCGAATGTCATAGAAAGATTTATAAGATCAATATAAATAACAAAGAGCTCTTAAAGACAAAAAGTCAGAGGATTAACAAAATGAATATCTGAGAATATTCTCTGCACAAGGCCCCACAATAGAAATGATCAATCTGAAACTAATCCCTCTTTCTGACATTAAGAAGTAGTGCATCAGAGCATAGAACTCTTAGGTAAAAAGTGTTATCTGTTCTTGTAATCAGAGTTTTAGGTTATCTTAGGGATTTTTGAAAATATCTAGCCATGCTCTTCAATATCAAGCTCAAAATAAACATACGCAACACCACACACACAAAACAACAAAACAAATAAACATAAACAGAATAATTAGGCTGTGAGTAAGGCTAGCCATTTTTGACTGGCTTATGAAAAGCTCAATTCTATCAGATCCATGGTTTCTGTCTTTAAGAAGGCTACTAACTCTGACACTAGCTAGCTAACTGTGCTAACTCTTGGGCCAAAGTCTACCAAAGAAGAGACATTTCCATGTTCATCCCTACACTCAAAAAATTTACCTCTGCTTTGAGAGGTAATACTTACTAGACTACATCTGCTTAGAAAATCCTAAAATTGTTACCTCTCATTCAAAGGTTAAAACGTGCTATTTTTTAAAAAAGAACAAAATTGACAGCTTTGCGTGAGTCTATATATAAATGCTCTTGTTTTCATAAACATTTCATGAACCTCTATAGGTTTCTTGATTTATTCAGATAACAGAAGCCTTTTAACAACTACGTGGGAAAAGATGCTTTCACAAGGAGGGAAGATGTCGGATCTCTAGAGTTTATACTGTTTAAGCTTAATTAAAAACCTGCATTTCTCTTAGAAAAGATTCAGACTGAGCCTAGGGTTATTTTGAAGCAGGAAAATAAATGCAAAACAGGATAACAAAATTTAAAAATGAGAGGAAATAAGTTGAAAAGGTAAAGTCGAGATATAAACTGCAGGTTGGAGAAGGATTGAAATGCACAATGTGATTTTATTGAATGGGATGCAATTTAGCTTCATGTGATGTTGTGCAAAACAACAACAACAAAAACAAACCTGTTTAGCTACATACACAGTCGTAATGACCAGTGGATAAGTACAAAGACATTACAAACTACAACTATTCATAAACAATACCCTGACAGATAAAACAATCTTCGACAAAATTCTTATGAAATATGCAGTGGTTACTTTCATTGCTAATAACATTGCATCAAATGCCACTCAGAAAACAAAAACAAAAACAGAAAAGGAAATCTGGGAGGCAAGGGATATGCATATATAGAGGCTGGGTGTAAAATTCAGCCTGCATGAGTATTTCTCTACTAACCTAACATAAACCAGCAGCGTACTAAGTACATACACAAATGGGGGAAAATGGTAGGTCATCCAATCATTCCTTCCTAAATAGAGTTGTTTCCTCCACCACTGAACTTTTAGCAACACCCATCCCCTTCTATTTTTAATTTAGTTCTAGATAATCTTATTGTGTACAACCTCTTGTATAGAAAAAAAATGTCTATGTATATGTATATCTATGTGATGTATGTCCTGCGTTACTTATTGGAGTTTGATTAATCAGTATTTAGTCTAGAAAATGATGTACAGATAGCTTTTGGGCTTGGTGCACCTATACTATATTGTTACTTGAAGACAGGTAAGAACCCTTGAATGAATTACAGAACTGAAGTTGGTGAAGGTGGGATGATAGCATTCTGTGAAAGTTGAGTTGTTTAACAGATGTATGTGCCTGTAAGGAAATTAATCCTTCCTCTACTCAAAAGATTTCTCAGAATATATTGCCTTTGATCTGCTTGAGCAAGCAAGCATTCAACCACAGAAGCCACAAAAACCTTGCCTCATATCGCAGAGCCCCAGTAACATTACACTTCATAATAGAAAAAGGTTCAAGCTAATTTTCAATCTAAATGTTCCTCATTCAAAATAAAGTTTCAACAATATATTTTAGAATGTCTAGCTTTAAATAATATTGCTTATATATTCTACAAGATAAACCATTTATGGACTCTATGCCAAGCTGAGCAATTGAGATAACTAGTTATATGGACTGGTATTTTCAAACACACAATGGGGAAGAAACCTCTGCCAAAATTAATAATAATTTTACTAAAATGTTTAATTTTTTATGATTATATAAGCATCAATAAAGTATATATATGTAAAGGTTTAAAAATAATAAACTTGTCTTTGATTATAGTTTTAGATTTACAGAAAAGTGGCAAAGGTAATAGAGAGAGTTTCCATATACCCTTCCCTCATTTTCCCTTGTTAACATCTAACATAATCACGGTGCACAACAACAAAGAAACCAGCTTTGGTACATTATTACTGAGAGAAATCCAGATTTTATTTGGATTTCACTATCTTCTCCACAAATGTTTTTTTGTTTTGTTTTGTTTTGTTTTTTCTGTTCCAAGATTCCATGCAGAATATCACATTACATTTAATTATCATGTCTCCTTACTCTAATCTGGTATATGAGAGGTTCCCAAAATTTACTTGTTTTTTATGACCTTGAAAGTTTTGAGGAGTAATGGCCGGGTATTTTGTAGAATGTCACTCAAATTAGGTTTGTAATTACATTTTATTCAAGTTAATTCCTGTTCAAGGAAATAAAGCCATGGCATATGTGAATTTAGCAAATAATTTAGAAGGATGCTAGACAAATGTAGGTTTGTTGAAGATAATAAAGAATACATCTGGGCGCCTGGGTGGCTCAGTTGGTTAAGCAACTGCATTCACCTCAGGTTATGATCCTGGAGTCCTGGGATTGAGTCCTGGGATCGAGTTCTGCATCAGACTCCCTGCTCAGCGAGGAGTCTGCTTCTTCCTCTGACCCTCCCCCCCCATGCTCTCTATCTCTCTCTCATTCTCTCTCTCTCAAATAAATAAATAAAACCTTTTTTTTTAAAAAAAAGAATACATCCTTATGCTACCACATAACACCTTTAAAACAATCTAACAAGAGCCTATTACTATTAATATTGCCTTTCCTGATGGTATTATAGTGAAGATCTCCACAGACATCACTGTCTGTAGGTATATTCAGTATTAAAATTTGCTCATTAACAATTCTTGTCTGAAGAAATCCATGGCTTCTGTAAATGTAATAATATTGAAAAATAATTGAATATGTTACTCCTGTTAGCTTATCCAAATTGTGGTCTAAAAGCTTCATGACATTGGATTTGGCAATGATTTCTAGGATGTGATATTCAAAGTACAGGCAACAAGAGAAAAACAGAGAAGTTGGATTACATCAAAATTAAAAGGTTTTGTGCATCAGAGAAAAAGGCAACCTATTGGAGAAAATATTTACAAATCATCTCTCTGATGAAGGATTTTAGGTACCCAGAATATCTTTACATATCTAGAATATGTGAACACTCCTACAACTCAACAATGAAGAAATGACCCAGTTAAAAATGGGTAAAGATATCGAGTAGATATTTCTTCAGAGAAGATACATGAATGGCCATGAAACAGATCAAAAGATGCTCAACATCACTAATCATTAAGAAATTACAAACCAAAAGTACACGGAGATACTACTTAGAATGGCAATTATAAAAAAAAAAAAAAAAAGCAAAACAAGCAAACAAAAAAACCTGAGAAACTAACAAATGTTGGAAAGAATGTGGAGAAATTAAAACTTTGCCCTGCTAGTGGAAAATAAAGTAGTGCACGGGATGCCTGGGTGGGTCAGTCAGTTAAGAGACTGCCTTCAGCTTGGGTCATGATCCTGGAGTCCCAGGATCGAGTTCCACATCGGGCTCTGTGCTCAGCAGGGAGTCTGCTTATCCCTCTGACCCTCCCCCCTCTCATGCTCTCTCTTTCTCTCTCTCTCAAATAAATAAATAAAATCTTAAAAATAAATAAAGAAAGAAAATAAAATAGTGCAGCCACTGAGGAAAAACAATGTGATGGTTCCTTAAAAAATTAAACATAAAATTATCATATGGTCAATCAGTTCAACTTCTGGGTATATACTCAAAAGAATTGAAAGCAGAGACTTGAACAGATATGTGTACACCCAAATTCATAGCATCATTATTCAAAATAGTCAAAATGTGGAAACAGCCCAGATGTCCATAGACATATGAATAAATAAGCAAAATGTGGTATTTGCATATGGTGAACAATATTCAGCCTTAAAAAGGAATGAAATTCTGATCTGTGCTAAAACATGGATGAAACTTAAGGACATAATGCTAAGTGAGATAAGCCAAACACTGAAGGGAAAATGTGTTACGATTCTACCTATTTGGGCTACCAGAATAAACAGAAGAGACAAACTCATAGAGACAGAAAGTAGGATGGTGGTTGCCGGAGGTGGAGAAGAATGAGAGAGAAGGGACAATGGGAAGTTATTGTTTAATGCATAGAGTTTCAGCTTTGAGAGATGAAAAGAGTTCTAGAGATGGACGATGTTAGTGGTTGCATAGTAATGAGAATATATTTAATGCCTCTGAACTGTACACTTAAAATTTATTAAAATGGTAAATGTTATCTTATGTGATTTCACCATAATAAAGCAAACAAATGAATAAATAAGATCTATGCTGGAAGAACTCTGTTTAAGCATGTGTGATAACTTGCAAATATCAAATTTTCACTTAAGCAAAAAAATGACAAAAATTTGCTCTATGGAATGCCTTAGAAAAATGAAAGTTCTAATCAGACTTCCTTACAAACATGCTACTGCTAGACCTTCCGGTAAACTTACTAATGATATTAATGAGTGGAAAATTCTTATCTTATGATGTTTTTAGCAATATATACATAAAGTATGTTAAGACTGCTTGTTTAAATATATGTGGAATTGGAATTATAGAGGACATAGGTGGCTAGGGAATGGGGGCTAGTCATGCAAACTAACAAATGGGTTATAAAGCAGAGATGCCTAATAACTGAAATGGCTCTTTAGTGATTCCCATATTTTTATAGAAAGAAACTTATAAGGTAAATCCAAAACCAAATGCATCCTATTGTAGAAGGAAAGGGCATTTTATGGGCTTTCGTCTGATGGGCTTGGACTTCTCAAAGAAGGGAAAAAAAAATTTCATCTTCAAATGGCATTTGCTTATAAAGTCTACAACAAATCCCTTGACTTCTTGAATTATTATTGGAATTTGGTGCTGGGTAAAATCTATTATTTACGTTGAGTTATATTTGACAACCCAAACCTTTGTGTTATCTTGGAAAAATTATCCAATAAAACATGGTTACAAAATTAAGCAGAACAAAGACTTAGACTTATTAAATAACAGGATAAATTACTACTTCTAAACAGTTATAAAGGAGATCATATTAATGAAAGTGGGATTGCATTATTCTGTGTTTCTTCTTAGTATCTTATAAGCATCTGTTTAGCATAGGTTTTAGTATCTGTTATGAGGAGGAGAGACTTTGTTGGGTCTCAGTTAAAAAAAATCCACTAAACTTGCTATGTAGAGGGAAAAATACATTTCTTAGTAATTAGCTAAACCTTTACAACATAATTCTCCAGATTTAATTATCAAGTAGTTTTATTCCAGAATCAGTCTTTATTGCCAGAATAGCAGTTCTAACCTCAGAACTTTATTGGATATATACTTTACAAAGTGGAAAAAAAAAAAAACCTGTGTTCTAAGTTGTTTAAGGCTTTAGATATTTTACTAGTCCTTAATTAATTTAGAGTATTTTTAAAATAACCACCAATTTTTGATAATCCAGGTATTAGAAAAGTAAGTTCTTTTTTGTCATCTTTTTTATGTAAAAATTGTCTCTTTTATCTGCAATTCACTGCTTGCAGATCCAATAATAACCTCAGCTAAGGAGGTTCAAAACGGAAGATAGAATTGTAAATATCCTCTGTTAGCAACAGGTAATCTGTAGGTTTTGGAAGCTTCTCTACCAGTCTTTCAATGCACTCAAAAGTGAAGAAGACTACACCAATGGTTGAAGTAAGGGAAGCAATTGTGAGTCTTCAATATTCATTCTAAAATTGTTTGAAAGCCTGAAATGGTTATTGATAATCTAGATATTGGTCAGTAGCAAATGGTGAGTTAGAAAATATAATGCTAACATTATTTAATTTTTATTCAGATAAAATGTTTGCATTAAGTATGCTTTATTTAAATGTAATACAGGAGAAACTTTATTTTTGACTTCATGCTGCCTTTAAATTTTTTTTTGGGAGGGAATGATAACTTCCCTCTAGCTTAATGAAGAATTTGGACATTCCCATAAATTTTTCATTATTCTAAAGTAATAATAAAGTTTTAATAATAATGGTCACGTTGTAGTTCAAACACACAGCATCAATTTGCTGATTATATGTGTCCAATCTCGTAATTGAGACATCAATTTGCATTCAAAAAGTGACACCCACAATTTCCCAAACAGCCCATGGCTCAAATGTTTTCATCTGCTTTCACTGAGTGAAGTGTGGCAGATTTTCCTTTAGCTCTGTAGTTCCTCTCTCACTAGGAAATTTTCACTAAAAACCAAAGCAAATGAGAAGGGTGATAATACTCCAAGAAGCAAATGCTCTGACCCACCGTTAAAAGGGAGTTCAGCCTTATGCACTAGTGCAGGTCCTATGATGGCTTTGTACCATGTCAGCTTAATTAACTTGAAATTTGATTTTCAAAAATATCTTTCCCTGTATAGTTCTGGGCTGGGGTTGACTATAAGATAAATGTTCTTGACATTTGGATGACAGAGGTGAAATAGCATCCATTATTATGCTGTGAAGGTTGAAGTAAGAACAGACATTGTTGCAACTTGCATTTGTTGTCCTGATCTAGAAACTCACTCTATTGGCTTGGGCTAGCATCTCAAATTGCAGCTCCTTTAGCGCCAGTAGACGTCCTCCTTCAACAACTTGAAATCCTCAGCCAGCATTCTTGCAGTTTCGTAGGGAGGAGCTCCAGTTTATCATGTAGAAATTAGAGACGTCATGAGAGCCAGATGAAGATTCTATTTGTCCTCACTGGTTGCGGTTGTTCTCGTAGCTTTCCTCTCTCGACCTGACACCATTGCAAAACATGAGTAGTACATTAACTGCTTAACCAGCTCTCAAAATCGTGCAGTCTAGCCCATATTATAAGCCCCTTATGTTATGCTATCATAGGCAACTTTACATTGTCTCTTGGTTAGAAGTCAACTATGTACCAAACACCACTCCAAAGCTTGTCCTCCCAAATTTCAAGGCAGATACATGCCCAAATTTTAGGAGGGATATAAATGATTCTTTCCAGTGGTCTTTAATGCCCCACTCACTAAGTCTGAAAGGAGGATAGTGCTTTATTAGAGGTAATTACTCCCTCCCCGTATAGATTGGGAATCATAGCACAGTGTTTCCCCAAAGACACCCTTCTTACAAAACCTTTTCTCAATCTCTACACACTTGATTAATTTATTATCTCTTTGTAAATTAAAAGCCTTTGGAATCCTACTTTGAAATTTCTACATGGTATTCTGATAACTCACGTAGTGATGTTTTTCCAATTTGATGCTATTTTCAAAGCAAACATTTTAGCATTTTTTTATGTAATAGAACATAGTCTAAATATTTTAGATATCTAGATATTAACTCATTTAATTTACCCTGCTGCTGCCATGAAGTGAAAACTGAAGTTCTAATTTACAGAGAGAGTAAGTACTTATTCTTGTTTGCTTCTCAGCCAACCTGACTACAAACTTTTTAATGCATATTGTTACACTGATTTACATGAATTTCAGTAAAGAATGGTGGAAATATAGAACATTTTACTGGATCCCTTCCTATCTCAAATTATTCAGATACTAATATAGGAGTCATAGGAAAAATGCATCTCTCTCATTGGTGTACAATTTGGCTCTGGTATTCTATGGACTGGCCCCTTCATGAGATTGCAAAGGGATTCAATCAGGTTTTGTACAGAATTCAGTAAAAGGACCCAGTATCTGTAGGGGCAGAAGAAGTTTTCCTCAGCCCTCTTAGGGTCCCTGGCTGCATCTGAACATTAATCTGATAAAGACAGATTAACAGAAGAAAAGCATACAGATTTTATTAAATTTTTACATGTACATCACAAGATAATGAAGACCTGGAGAAATGACCAGATCAGGAAGCTTTTATGCCTCTTACACAAAGAGACAATAAATTTTTGAAGAATTGACAAGACAAAGAAGTTTGGGCTGGGGTAGTAAATGGTGAAGTAACTAGAGAGATAAAGGTTAGTCTAACAAGGTTTGTTTGGAGATTCCTCCGGTGCAGGCTCCGGGCTGATAAGAGTCTGTCTCCAGGAAAAGGAGAATTTATTTCCTGCCTTTAGGCAGAAAAGAAGGAGCTTTCTCTGCATTTACTGCTCCTTAATTGCATTCAGCTCAAAATAAGTTTTATGTCAAACAGGCAAATATTGGAGTGACATATCCTGCTTTCCTTCATAACCAAATGACAGAGGAAAATTTTATCTGACCTTGTAGGCTGTAAAAATTGAACAGTTCTGACATTCAAATTTAAAACACATGCTTGTTTATTTTGCACTCATTACTCAAACAAAACACAAGAGAATGGAGTCCCCAGTTTTACCTAAAACTATGGAATAAGGTAGTTCCTAAAAGTGTCAGAATTCCTGTCAGGTTATGATTCTTCCAATATAGAAAAACTTCAGAATACAGCAAGTGTTCCAATTCAGACTGACTCTCCATGTTACCATAGGTTTGGTCCCCAACCACTCTCCTCAGAGATGGTATGAATAAGGACAATTAGCTGTAATCATTTTCTTTCTCTTGGTTCTCAAACTAGTACTCCCCAGCCAGATTCTCCCAGAAAGCCATGCTTTCCTTGAAATGAGAGATAAAGAAAACCGAACAGTTTTTCACTCTTGGCAGGATTGAGCAGCTAGGCTTCCTGAGTTATTAGAAGTGCTTCTGTCACACATAGAGCCATTTGCTCCCTGATTATTTTTCCAGACTTACCTTCTACTACTTTTCTTCTCACTCACTAGTGTATTCCAGCATATTTACTCCATTCCCTTCCAGAAAGAGAAAAACTGATTTCTGCGGTAAGGTTTTTTTGCACTAGCTGTAACCTCATCTAGGAATGTACCTCCCCCACATATTTTCGTAGATAACTCTTTATTATGTTGGTCTCTGATAAATATCACCACCTAAGAGAAGTCTTTCCACCTTGCAGTTACCATATCCCATATTTTTAGGTTCATTGTAGAACTAATGACTGCATGGAAAATTCCTTGTAGTTTTTTTTCCCCCTTTATTAATTATCTGTCTCCTCAGCTTGATTGTAAGTTTGAAGAGAGGTAAAAATGTGTATATTTTATTCAACATTCTTTCTCTGTGTTCTGAAGTGTACATCATACATAAGAGGCATCCAATAAAACATCTGTGAATTGAATGGATGGAGGAATAGCTCTTTAACTAGATTTTTTTTCTTCATGAATATGCCATGGATGAAATATATTGGATATATTTAACGTGGAATTCCAGTTTGTTCCATGTGAGACAATTGCAAATACTTTAAAATTAACTTATACTTTTGCCTAACCATTAGACCTTTGGGATTTGGTTATATTTTTCCAGCAGGACACCTTTTGGGCCCATTTTTCTGTATAAGACAGTTTAAGACCGAAGACATTACTGTTTTACTAACATGTACCAGTTGTATTCTTTTAAAAGAAAGGATTTTAAGGATTTACATGAATTTTAGGAGAGGACATAAAACACCCAGCAAGCTCTTCTGAATCAGGAGGTGCTTCCAGATACCATTTTATTTCATGGCAGGGGTAATAGCATTTTGCTCCAACCAATCTTTCAGCATTGGTCGTGTCTCAAAATCAGAAAGAGAAATAATCCCCTTTTATACTCACAAACCAGGACCTGAGGTTTAAAATAATGCTTAGTGACAGAACAAATTATACAAATTATGCTGAAAACCTATTCAGGGAAGCTCCTTTTGTCACCATCTAATCCTTAGAGTTGAGGTTGATGAGAGTTGAGGATTGGCAAGAAAGGTATTGAGATAAATAACAGTCAGACCTTCTGTCCGTCAGGTTTTTTTTTTTTTTTTTTTCCTGATTGGAGCAAGTATCACAGTAGCATATAGGAAAATGAGATAAATAATATGCTTCAAAAATGGGCTAAGAAAGTAGCTCATAATTCCATATGCACATATCTCTTGATAATACTAAGATGAGGGAAACATCTTCATTGTAAGACCAAATGAAACTCTCTTCCTCTCAAAAATCTTAATTTCTGGGCCCTTAATTTTATGTTAGCTGAGAAGTCTTCTTGAATTTCTTAAGTCAGACATAAGGACTATCAACGACTATTCTCATATAATCTTTCATTCATTCATTCATTCATTCATTCATTCACTTGTTCATCCATTTTTAAAAAATGAAACACATTATTGACAACCCACTGTGTTCTAGGAACCTAACAAGGTGATGGTAATAAAGTGTTGAATTAAGAACATTTCCTGTCAACACTTAGATGCTTACATTCTTCTGGGGGAGGCAACTTAAAGCAAATAAGTAGAAAAAATTTCCATATTGAAGGTACTAAAGTAAGATAATTGAGGCAACAGGACTGAGAAGGATTGTGTGTCCTGAATAAGTGAGTTGCCTTTAAATTATTTTTCTCACTGGAATTACTTTATAATTAAAAGGCTGATAGGAAAATACAACATTTTCAGTAAAAATTTATTTTATCATGCCAAACGATGAATTCTGAAAATGTTTGTAACAAACATCATAAAACTTTTTAAAATGCTCATTTTCTCTGAATCATTGCCTTATAATTCAATAGATGTGCACAGTTAAAAGTAATTTACAGTAATCTACTAAGAAGAATTGACTTGGTTCACAGAGGGATTCACTGTTTGAGTTCAAAGAAACAAATGATTATTTCATGCTTACTTCAGTGGAGGCATCAGGATATGATGATCAAATAATCTCTTCCATCTAATGAAATAAATATTTCAACATATAAATTCGACAGGTAGATAATTAAGAAAAAAAAGTTGTATTTACGAAGTAAAGAACGCTATCTTTCTTTTCCCCCAACAGGGAAAATGTTTGTTCTAAAATTTTTGCAGCAAATCTGTTCATTTCCGTTTTTTCATTTCAGTGTTCTTCATCAGTTCATGTCTATAAAAATAAAATTACTTTTTCCATCTAAAAAGACTTTACTAACATGTGAGATTTAAATATATGGGAGTTTTAATTTCTTTCTCTCTCATGCTTTTCTTTTGCAAACATGTTGAAGTTATTAAAAAAGAAAGTAAAATATCATTTTTGTGTCATTTGAAATAGAAGTATGAAATATTTTTTTTAAAGATTTTATTTATTTATTTGACAGAGATAGAGACAGCCAGCGAGAGAGGGAACACAAGTAGGGGGAGTGGGAGAGGAAGAAGCAGGCTCATAGCGGAGGAGCCTGATGTGGGGCTCGATCCCATAACGCTGGGATCACACCCTGAGCCGAAGGCAGACGCTTAACCGCTGTGCCACCCAGGCGCCCCAGAAGTATGAAATATTTAATTAGCTTTTAAAAATATATATAATTGGGTAATTATATAATTGTCTTTCCTTTAAGGAGACACAAAAAAAAAAAGAAAGAAAAGAAAAGAAGAAGAAATGGAAATACTCCTTAAACTAAATAAAACCATCATGAAGGAAAATTATTCATGCTTTTAATCTACCATTAGAGGTAGTTAAAAAGCAGATAATACGTTTTCTAAGCTTAAGCTACAGTGAGAAAACAGAGATTTAAAAAAAATTATCTATTATCTCATTAAATATCTCTTTAACTTTATTATATAATTAAAACAAAATTATCTTGGCAACAATTCAAATAACATGGTATTTGGACATTTACTCATGAATCTAAATAAATATATACCCTACTTTCCATTTCAAATACCATTTTAAAATGCATACTCCAAACTCCAACTGAATTATTTGTTTCTTTGGAAGATACTAGAAATGTGAAAAATAAGAAAGTTCCATTATAATGAAATCCAAAGTATTTTAAATTGGCTTAGGGAAAAAAAAATACTGTGATATAAATATAGAAACACAGTTGACACACAAGTGAAATCAGATTTCACATTATTTTATTTTCAATAACAGCACTGCCACTCACAATTTTCAGCACAGAGTTATTCTCTGCCAAAGTGTTTATTTGCTTTTATTGACAGGCTAAATGTGATCCTGTTCACTTTACCCCAAAATCAGCTTGTGTTAAGAGATCTCTGAAATGTTTTCCTGGTCAGAGATGGAATTTTTAGAACAGTAGTAATCAGAGATATTGGACAAGTAAACCTCTAACTTTAGGTTTTGAAAATGTAATTAATTTTGAAAAAATAAGCTCCTTTGACTTGGGTCTTACCAAACAAGTCAATGTATATCTCACAAAAATAAGGAAAGGATATTTACATTCATTCAAGGTAGTGATTTTGCATCCACGAATAGCCCGTACGTAATTGAAATTGCTTGGACACACCAAGATGAGGAAGTTCACAAAACTTCAGCAATCAGTCTAGAACAGTTGTTCTTTTTTTTTTTTTTTTTCAAAGATTTTATTATTTGAGAGAGAGAGTGGGAGTGAGAGAGAGAGACCACAAGCAGGGGGAGGGGAAGATGGAGAGGGAAAAGCAGACTCCTCACTGAGCAGGGAGCCCATCTCAGGACTCAATACCAGGGCCCTGAGATCATGACCTGAGCCTAAGGTAAATGCTGAACCTAATGAGCCACTCAGGTGCCCCAACAGCTGTTCTTTTTTTATTTATTTGTATGAACAAATGGGAGAAATGTGAATTATCTTGTTTACAGTATTTTGGTGTATGGATTTATTCCCTGTTGAAATTTATTGCATTCATTATATTATTATTCCTGTGGTGGAATCACATTGTTTTACTCAAATAATCTCACATGACATTTTACAACCACTTAGGATAATCCATTTGATCTCTAGAGTGTTTGTGTGTTAGGGGGGTGCAGTACAGAATTCAATGAAGTTGGCCCAAGATGAATGTATCAATCTGACAATTTGTGCACAGGTCATAAGGGCTGACAAACACTTTGGTCAATTTTCTAGTCCATATCCAATTTGCAATTGGCATCCAGACAAGATATAAAGCTTTTATTGACTGCATCCTTCTCTTACAGCTTTGCATGTAAGAAGAGTAAGCAGCTGTGCTTGTGGTGTGATGTGAGGAGCTTTGCTGTATCATTTCTAATGAGAACACAATTGTAGCTATGGTTCATTGTCATGACAACAACTTGATGCTTGTGTTTGAAAATCAATACTAATTCCTTGAGTCTATTTCTCTGCTATTGAAGTTTTACAGTAGTACAGTGAAAGAGCATATCTAGTGCTGGCTGAAATAAGGCTATTTCCATTGCAACCACTGAAAATCCTTCTCTGATATTACCAGCATTTTTATACAACTGATATTTAATGTGATCAGTATGCTTCAAATCACTAGTTGGAGAAGTGTGATGAAATCTAAATATTATCATATGCATCTTCAGCACAGTGAGAAGCATTAGTCATTGTACTTTAGGACTTAGGATTCTCTATTTTATTTATTTATTTTTTTTACAGATTTATTTATTTATTTGAGAGAGAGACAGAGACTGAGAGAGCAGAAACAAGGGGAGAGGCAGAGGGAGAGCCAAAAGCAGACTCCCCGCTGAGCTGAGAGCCCAACGTGGAGCTCGATCCCAGGACCTGGAGATCATGACCTGAGCAGAAGGCAGATGCTTAACCATCTTAGGCACCCAGGTGCCCCCAGGATTCTCTATTTTAAAATTAGTTTCAAGATTCTTTTTCTCTGATGTTTGTTAGATATTAGTCTTTTACTGTGTGCCTCTGAGAAAGAGACACTGACTAATAAATATTAGTTATGCCTTCTGCCTAGATTAAGAGGTATTTGGCATTATGTGCCAGATTTTCCCCAAAATTATAAAGTGTGAGTTGCTTATTTTATTTCTATGTATTTAGTTTTAAATAACACCAAAATTCTCCAGTCTTACTTGTGTGCATGTTTTCTCTTTTTCTAAACACTTGGTCTATTTAGAGTGGAAATTTATCTCAATATAATTTTTGCATACCATTTTACTTAGTTTGTAGTCACAAAGTGTCAGTTCATAAATAATGTTAAAAACTAAGAATATGCAAAATAAAATAACACCACAAGTGATAAGCTAGGACAGGACTCACCAGGCATCAGGAATTTTAGTGTTGTTTTTAATACATTTAAAAGTTCTGAAATTGACACAAACATAATAGCAACTCATACCTAATCAAGTCTTTCAACCTCTTGTGTTAATGTCAGAACATAACAATAAGGAAAGTTAATCCTTTTAAACTCTGATCCCTGCAACAAAACTTTGAAATAAATGTTATTTTTGTGGGCCTTAATTTCCTTTTAATTCAAAAGATGCTTGTTGGGAAGTAGATACCGAGAGAGAGTTAGGGACACAAAAATGTATTGGGGAGTAGCACTAGCGATGAAATAGGCAAGACACAGGAATGTACAGGGGATCCCTCAAACCGCAAGATAGACATGCCAGTCTTTGCCAGCCCTAAGGAGAATTCTGGAACATAATCCTACCTTGGGTGGAATGTTTAGGCCCTGGAACAAGTGACTTGTACAGTCATTGTCTGAGGGTCACTCAAGAAAGGCAGGGTTGTTGTTACTATTGCTTTGCTCAGTCATTGGCCAAGGTCTGTCCCAAAAAAGCATGTCAGTTAGCCAAACTCCTTCTAGATGTATCTTCTTGAAAAGCAGTTTTGTCTACATATGGCCATTTTCCCCCTTTCTTTTTCTTTCTTTCTTTTTTCCCCCTTTTTTCTGCTCCTATTTCTAGTCCTAGATACATATTCTTGTTTCTCTCTTTCACTTTTACTTGATTTCATTTGAAGAAAAAAAGAAGGAGACTTGCTGTTAATGTTACTTTGTCTTTTCAAGCAAAGCCTACACTGGTAAATTTTCTGAGGAAGTCTTCCATGACAAAGAAAGCTAGAAACTACTTCACAGAGATAGCACACTGAACACTGGTAATGTATCATTAAGCTATAAATCTCTTACTCTGATTCTTTGTAATGTATATTTTTAATAATGTATATATGGCTCAGAGAAACCTATGAGTATAGGAGCTAAGGATTTAGGCAAATGTACCTGAACAGCTAATACTCCATCGGAAAACCCACTAGTGCCAGCTACTCAGCAATGGAAATGTAGCTCTAAAGTAGCAAATGATTCATGTCTTTTTATTACACAGCTTTGATTAGAATCTGAGCCCCAATTTTTTTCAATTCAACCAAAATTATTCTCTGAAAACAAATCAGAGAAAAGAGGCACTTCAGTTGAGACACTGATTGTGGTGGTCTCAAAAATAAGAGTGATATCACCACTATATTTTTAATGTCTTCTCATACTCAAAATAACCAAAAAGAAGATTTACAACATTTATCTTTTGTTAAATGAAGTGTTGAAACTCACCAACAACTTAAAAAAAAATCTTTTATTGTTTATCTGCTTTGAAGTAGATGACTAGAAATAGATAGCTAGAAATATTTTTAAAAAATATTTACTTCACATAAACAGATTGTTTGTGGAATTTGTTTAATTTTTTTTTTTTAAGATTTTGTTTATTTATTTGACAGAGAGACAGCCTGAGAGAGAGGGAACACAAGCAGGGGGAGTAGGAGAGGAAGAAGCAGGCTCCCAGCAGAAGAGCCTGATGTGGGGCTCGATCCCAGAACACTGGGATAACGCCCTGAGCTGAAGGGAGACGCTTAAGGACTGAGCCACCCAGGCGCCCCTGTTTAATGTTTTAAGTCAGGAAAATGTTTTCTAATATGTATGACTCTCAAAGCTCCTTGTTGTTCTATTACCCCAAATAACATGTAATTTCCAGAGTAACAGAAATTTTATTTTTCTATGCTACATCTCTAGTGTTTTGAATCGTACCTTTTATATATTAGTTGTTTAATAAATATTTGTTATGTTAATTAATAGATTTAGGAATTCAACTTTATATTTTGACATCGCTATTTTTCTTAGAACGATTAACTCAGTACTAATGTTTTGGGACTGGCCAACAATTCTGAAGAAGTACAGAAAAATATCAACATCTATGTAAGTTGATTTAGAAGAGTTAGTATCTATCATATAAATAGGTTAATAGATTTGTGCTGAGTGTTATAGCAATGTATTCCCAACCCTCAGTGTCTGTACCCAATAAAAGTTTATGGCTTTGTTCATGTTATATTGCAGTGCAGGTCAAGCGAATCCTCTACACGTGGTAACAGAGGGGTCCCTGTTGCCTTTTGTAGGGTCATCATCATCACCACTTATCTTCAAATTACCTCTCACATGAATGACAATGGAAAAATATGTGTGGGTAAATGTTTAGTGGTCGTATATTCATTCTGTGCACATTCCTTTGGCTAAAACTTATTTATATTGTTCTAACTTGCTAGCAAGAGGCCTGGGACATCTAATTGAACTGCGTGTTCAAGGAAAGGAAACAGATCTTGCTAAGGATTACCAATCACTGGGACAGAGCTATATTTTTCTTAGATATTAGAGAGGTTTAATTTTTAAATTATTGGTATTGTATTTTGTTGAGTAACTTTCAATATAAAATATAATGTAAGCAAGTTTTTCAATCCCCAACCAACTCAACTCTAGGAAAATCAAAAGGGAAAACAATTGGTTAAAAACAAACGCTTCCACTTAGGTTATTATGAACCTGATTTGTCAAAGCAAAATTTCTACTGAGGACAACTACAAAGGCTGCATAATGAATTAAAAAATAAATAAATTACTATAAAGCTAAAGAAATTTCAGGGCATTGAAGAGCAACCAAAGCAGCCAAACTTCAGAAACCAAGAACCCAGACTGAAATATAATTTTAGGAATGAGAGGACTAGAGATCATGCTGAAAGCAGCAGCTGAGATACTAAACATCTAAGCAGAAATATTGGCAGTCTTACTGTGCTGGTGACATAAAAATTGGAACTCAGGAACGGGCAGAGAGGAGAGGCCTTATTAAACACCCCAGGGTTTCAGTTGAGCCTTCTGAAATGCGATATCCTGAGAGTAAAGCAAACAGGGAAAAGAGCAGTCCTTACAAAGCTGAAACCCAGACTCAAATCATCCCAGGCTCTGACTGGATCAAGATTACTTGCATCTATCAGCCAGCACTTCTTTATAATTTTTCATACTTAACATGAAGTTCAATTAAAAATAAGGTAGCAGCTCAATGAGACAGGGAAGAAAAATGGAGAAAATTAATTGTTAATAGAAACAGAGCAAAAGTGTATCCCTATTTTGAAGTTAAAAACACACAGTCTGGGGGCACCTGGGTAGCTCAATTGTTAAGTGTCTGCCTTTGGCTCAGGGCATGATCTCGGCTTTCTGGGATCGAGCCCTGCATCAGGCTCCCCCCGCTGGGAGCCTGCTTCTTCCTCTCCCACTCCCCCTGCTTGTGTTCCCTCTCTTGCTGGCTGACTCTCTCTCTCTCAAATAAATAAATAAAATCTTTAAAAAAACAACAACAACACACAGTCTGAAAGAGTTGATTAACATGTAAAAGGAAATAAAAGACAATGGAGGATTTTACCAGAAATATGGAATGTATACTAGAATGCTGACTATTGTAGAATATAGACTGTCAATTGAATATAGACTCTCTAGAATATTGTATCTTAGAACATTAACATATGTTTAATAGCTTAACAGTTACTTAAAAGTTGTGTTGGTGACCTGGGAAATAGATATTAACAGGTGTTGGTCAAATAGAAGCATGGAAAGAAATGACGTGAACTACAGAGGGAGCTACGTTTGAACTAGAAGTATACTATGTGTGAACTACACACTAAACGCATGTGAACTACATAAGAAACATGGGGGACATGGCATAACATCCTCATATGTGTATAACTGGAGTAATAGGAGACAGAGAGAGGATAGGGTTGAAGCAATATTTGAACCGACTGAACAAAAAAAAGTAATATAAAACTCAAGCAGAACAAACAAATAATGCCACAACTTTTCACATGAGCTACCACTTTTGATCAGACTGTGAAATCACACACATGTAAATTAGAGATCTTACACATCATCAAGAGCTATTGCTTGGATCCTTACCTAGGTATGTACCTCCCACCAGAATCACACCTGATGTCTGTTAAGTGCAGTTCATGGGATCACCTCTTCCAATGCAGAAAGCACTCTAATTCCAGAGGGTTTTTTTTTTCTTTTTAAGATCCATTCATTCATTCATTTAGAGAGTGGGAGGAGAGGCAGAGGGAGAGGGAGAGAGAATCTCAAGCAGACTCCATGCTAAGCACACAGCCCAATGCAGAGCTTGATCTCACAACCCTGAGATCACAACCTGAGCTGAAACCAAAAGTCCAACACTTAACTGACTCTGCCACCCAGGTGCCCCACTTTTTAAAAAATAGCATATGTGAAAAAAGAAATAAAATAAAAATTAGCATATGTGTCATTATCTAGGAAACCATACTCATAGGTTCTGGGTTTATATATGTCCTTAGTTAGCCTTGATGTTTTCTTAAGGTCATTCAATAGATAAGCTTCCTTCCTCCTAGAAAATATTCTTAGTCTATTTATTCAAAGGTCCAGTTGTTGCTGATGATCTGTGTTGTAGGGCAGGGTGTGTGTGTGTGTGTGTGTGTGTATGTATGTGTGTTGATGGTTATTTTTGTGTTCTCTTCTTTTAATTTAATTGCCTTTTTTCCTTGATAAATTCTAAAATGATTTTGCACCGATTTTTTAAAAAATCATATTCTGCTGTTGACCATGAAAAGTATAATTTAGAAAGAAGATACACTTAATTATTTTAATTATTTCTTATATGACACCAAATATGGTTGGATAGGTAGGTTGATAGAATAATTGAAGGATAAACCAATAACCAATTCATAAAAGTTTCTTATTAAATATAACATTAAGTTGATTTTTTTCATGATTTAAAAAGAATAGTAACTTACTTTTAAATAATACTAAATAAGTCCATTTTGGTCCATATTTACTAGTAACTTATGGTCTAGTTCATTATGTCAAGTAAAGTGTTAGTATTTTATTCCCAGAATTAACTGTACTTGCTTATAGTATGTAATTTAACTAACATTTTAATAAAAATTTTGCTGGTAATTATGTAATATTGCCTAAAAGATAAGTCTGTAGCTTTCACTTTTTTGTATGTGGTGTTCCAACTTTGGGGTATTTTGACACTAGTCTCTTTTTAAAAGATATTCTTCTGTAACTTCTATTTATTAGATGTTTGAAATAAGTCACTTGTTAAACTCTGCTTTTAGAACTTTTAAAAATTTGGGCATGGTAATATTATTTGTTACTATACATATTATAATTTCAATTAATATTATTTGTTAATATTTATAATTATAAATAATATTATTTATAATATTATTTGTTACTATAATATTATTATAGTTTACTGTATTATTTATTTTATCTATTCCTTTTTCTTAGGTTAATTTTTGTAATTTCCAGTAAAAGAAATAATAAGATCTTAAGATTTACTGGCATTAAAGAGTACATAATATTTTTTTATGTTTTGGTTTTTAAAAGTTCTTTTGGGGAACATGATATTTTATGTTCCTATTTTAAGCTTTATTAAAATATAATTTGTATACAAAAATATTGCATATATTTAATGCATACATTTTGATGAGTTTGGACATATATTTACACTTGTGAAACCATCATCAGTCAAAGCACCAAACATATTCATCACCTCCAAAAATTTCCTTGTGTTCTTTTGTGTGCATGCAAGTGTGTGTGTGTTAAGAGCAGTTGACATATGATCTAGCCTCTTAATATATTTAAGAACATTTTAAAAATATAAATGTCATCAGAAATCGTGCTAAAACAATTTCTCATTAAGGAAGACCTTCACTTTTCATTGTGAACTATTTGCTAAAATTAATACATGTTATTTTAAAATTTAAAAATAAAAATAGTATGAATATATATGTTAAATCCCTGGTCAAGTAACACAATATCTTAAGAAAAAAAGATTTAATCAAAATAATTTAAGAAAAACAATTAACAATTTGTATGTAGATGACAATGTTCTTTTCTATAAAACCCCAAGAGGTAAACAAATTAGCATTTTAACAGAATGCTGTAATGTTATTGTTTAGAAGATAACATAAAAAATCAACAAGTTTTACATTTACCATGAACCAATTAGAAAATGTAATATTAATAATTTCAGTAGTACATAGCAATGAAAATATTATAAGGGGCATAGGCATATACCTAACAAATATTGTGAAAGTCATCTTAAAATTTGTAAAAACTTGTTGAAGAAAATTAAGAATTATTTCAGAGATAAAGCATTTACATAAATCCTAAGATACCATAAAATTTCACTATATTCAATTGAATCTGTAAAAGGAAACTTTAAAAAAACTTTAAGTGATTTTGCCCTTGAAACTTATAAGCTAATTGAAACATTTATACAGGATATTAAAAGAGACATAATTAGCTAGAAAATAGTGAGACAGAATGGGAAAGGGCTTCATTTCTAGATAGTAAGCTTTACTCTAGAGCTAGATAATCAAAATAATGTGGATGGCACAAATGTAGACATTTCAATTAATTAGAATTTAATCTATAGATTGACACATTTATAGGAACTTGATATAACACTGAAATAGGACACCATATCAATGGGGAAAGGAAAGCTTTGTATAAGCAAGTTCTTTCAGGTCTATCTAAAAGTTTAGATTCACCAACACTCTTCGTGGCAGAATGATTGAAATTAGTACATTTTTGGTATGTCTGAAATTTGACATGGCCCCATCTAATAAGGCTTATCACTACTTTATACAACATAATTTTTGCATGTCTAACTCTCGATTGTCTGTTTAACTCACAGGACTTGTTATTCACATTATCAAAGAATATCTGTGCCTGAAACATGTTAGTCTTTTGTAATATGTCCTCAATTTACACACTGTGTTTCAACATTATTTGAATAATATTTATCTTTCTCAAACAAAACAACAGAGAGAATAGTTTAGAAGTCTGTACTGTGATATTTGACTTCCATTGAACTTTATAAGTGTTTTTGTAATGTGTGTCTTTCAAAACTTGTTAATAGATCTACAAGGGTTAACTTTCAGATAGCCAACAAAGAATAGAAGTAATTGTTTTGAAGTTACACAGATCTAGTTTCAAATTTTAGCTCCCCTTATTTTATGACTTAGTATTACTTAGTGTTTCTTAAGTACTAAAATGGAATAACAATATCTTGTCATAGGAGGTTCTTTTAAAGAGCTGATAAACATAAAGGGAAACTGTAGATCTTTAAAATAAATGATCTTTACATTCTCTTTGATTAGAGCAAGAAAATGGCATTCTTTTGCCTAAGGGTGAATTCTAATATTAATGTTTACTTAACCATTAATTCTCTGTTACATCAATTAAGAATAAGAAAAATAAAAGCTTTGATTCCACTTTCACTTATTCCTTCTTTGATGCTCTTCCTACCATTATAAAGATTTCAGTTTCTGATCTTTATTATTTTCCTTCTCTCAAGAATTTTTAACATTTCTTGCAAAGCAGGTCTGTTGGCAACAAATTTCCTCAATTTTTGTTCAGGAAAGTTCATATTTCTCTTTCATTTTTGAAGGCTAATTTTGCAGGGTACAGAATTCTAGGTAGATGCCTTTCTTTCTTTTCTACTTTCTGTTTTTCCTTCTCTCATGTCTTTTAACACTTTAAATATTTCATTCCTCTCTCTTCTTGCTTGTCTGGTTTCTGAGGAGAAGTCAGACGTCATTCTCGTTTTTGCTCCTCTATAGTTGTCTTCCCTTGCCACCTTCTGGCTTTTGTTCACGATTTTTTTTATTTTTGTTTTTCTGAAGTTGAATATGATATGACTAGGTGTGTTGTTTTGTTTTGTTTTGTTATTTACATCTATCCTGCTCAGTGTTCTCTGAGCTGCTGCATCTGTAGTGTCTGGCATTAATTTGGAGAAATACTCATTATTGCTTCAAATATTTTTTCTATTCCTTTCTATCTTCTTTTGGTATTCCTATTATATATGGTTTTACCTTTTGAAGTTCTCCCACAGTGCTTGTACATTCTCTTCTCTTTCTTTTTCCTAGTGTGTTTTCTCTTTCCTTTCAATTTTGAAAGTTTTTATTGAAACATCCTCAAGCTCAGAGATTCTTTTTCCCTTAGTCATATTTAGTCTATTATTAAAGGCATCAAAGGCATTTTCCCATCAAAAACACTCTAATTTACGTTTAGTGTATTTGAACTCTGTTATTTGTTTGGTTCTTTCTTAGAATGTCCATCTCTACTTACATTGCCCGTCTATTTTTGCATGTTGTCCACTTTTTCCATTGGAATCCCAAGCATATTAATCATAGCTTTTGTTTGCTTGCTTATTTGTTTTAGTTTCCAGTTTGTTAAATCCACCATTTCTGCCATATCTGACTCTGGTTCTGATGCTTGTTCGGTCTCTTTAAATTGTGTTCTTTGCTGTTTATTATGCCTTATAATTTTTAATTGAAAGGCAGGCATGCTATTCTGCTAAAAGGGATTAGGACTTCAACATATAAATTTTGGTAGGACAGAATTTAGTCCATAGTATTTCTTACTCCAATTTTACCTAATTCCTTTTTCCTCTTAGTTTCTTATTAGTCCATAAATAATTCTAAAGCATATCATACTTTCCCCAGGATTTTATCATATTATAGCAGAAGAATCCTCACAGTATTTTATCTAACTGGTGTCAAATATCTCTCTCATTTTTTCCATTTTTCTACTTTTATTTTTATTCCATGGGATTTAATTTATTAACTCTGACCTTTTGATACTTTTGTATTTGTTATCTTCATTATTTCACATTGCTGATTTTGCCAAAATGGCAGAGGTTAGGCTGTGTCCGCAAGACTGCATAAGTCAGTTCTAGTCAGACATAGTCCAGTTTGGTGAGTAAGGGAATCTCAGTGGCTAGGAATTGATATTAGTGGTTCCCAAAACTATGCTCCCTTCGCCATCAAACTGAGACTTCTGTTCACTAAAATATAACAATGGTGATTGTTCTTTCTAAAAACTACAGTAAATATTTCGTAGTTATTTTTCACTTTAATCACTTTCTGTTTGATTATGAAAATTATTTCTTAGTAATCAAGTCAAAAAGTGCCATTTTTTCCTTCCTATCCCAATTTTATGATGTCAAGTTGGATTTTTAGCATTTGAAAAATGTGTATTTCAGAAACATAACTGATTCCCAGTACTGCTGTCAATTTGATTCACATATTCATAAAGTGTTAAGAGAGACCATCCACTTGAAATCAGAATCAAGATAAATTTGGATGTCCCAGATACCTTGAGAGGTATTTGCTTCTTCCAAATTTAGTCAAAGCACTTAACCTGTGGTTACTTATGATAGCTTATTAAACTACTGGATGTTATTTTATAAACAGACCACATTATTAGTGATCACTTACAATAAATGTGAATTTGACTCTCAGATTACTTTTGTTTCAAGGACATGGTAGTGAATGTCTTGAAGATACAGGTGATTTAAAATGAAGCTCTTCCCATAAAAAGAGAAGCTCTGAATGGACATTCTCAATGTCATTTCAGAGTCACTAACAATGAAAGGGATATATTTAAGGCTTTTCCCTGCCTTTCAGGAGTGAAGAAAGCTTTAGGTTGGTTTACACCCTGACTGCTTCATTTACAATTCAATTAGGATGAATGTCACTGGAGGCAAATACTGTGAACAGCATTTCTAGATTCATTTATAAAGATGCCTACCAGATAATGCAGGTTCAGTTTCAGGAGTTAGGTTCCTATGGAACTTTAGGTAGACTGGGGAGAATTATAGTCCCTTCTAATCATTAAAATGCATGCATGAAGTACTTCAAGCCAGCTTATTCATCACTCCTGAAATGCTGACAAAATGCTTAAGGGCCTACTTCTTCACTAAGGTGAAACAAGAGAATTCTTTAAGGTTAGTGATGATATTGTACATAGGTAGGTCTGTTTTTATAAGACACATCTTATAATCTGTAGACAAAAATATGCATTAGTTACTGCTATTATGAAGCATGATGCTTTATATGTAAGCATGAAATTACATTAGGGAGAGAAAACACACTGCTAGGATGTTGGTAAAGTATAAGATAGTATGCTCCTAATAACACTTTTTTAAGCAAAACATTATCATTCCGAAAATTGTATCCCTCCCTAAAAATATTATTTATGTTTAAGACTATGAATTCTTTCATGGAACTTTACATCAAAAACTAGGAATGTACTGTATGGTGACTAACATAATATAAT
Source organism: Ursus americanus (assembly GCF_024610735.1). NCBI lineage: Eukaryota > Metazoa > Chordata > Mammalia > Carnivora > Ursidae > Ursus > Ursus americanus. The sequence goes on along the minus strand of NC_142141.1, from coordinate 43,957,858 downwards.
AAAAAAAAAGACTATGAATTCTTAACCCAAGAGATAGTCACATTTGCAAAAAAAAGTTACTGTTTTTAATTTTATATCCAATTTATTATTTAGTGAAATAATGAATACACTGATAATGCATATTGTATTATAATATGCTTTTTTGTAGTAGTATATACTGATATAACATATAGTTGATATAGTAAAATCATATAGTGGCAGGGTTTTAATAGAATCAGAATGCTGCTGAACTTCCCTTGGCCTTTAGTCTGAACATTAGAAATTATAATCAATGGAACTCCATTAATTTTCCTGAAATAAATTGTGAAAGTTCTGGAAAATAAGACTTTTCAAAAATATTTCAAAATATCTTTTATATTGGGGCACCTGGGTAGCTCAGTTGTTAAGTGTTTGCCTTTGGCTCAGGGCATGGTCCCAGGGTGCTGGGATCGAGCCCCGCATTGGTCTCCCTGCTATGCTGGAAGCCTGCTTCTTCCTCTCCCACTCCCCCTGCTTGTGTTCCCTCTCTCTCTGGCTGTCTCTCTCTCTGTCAAATAAATAAATAAAATCTTTAAAAATATATATATTTTTTTATATATTAAATTTATGATATGAATATTTGAAGAGTGAAATAATAACAAATTTGTTTATTTATCGAAGAACTTCAGTTTTCCAAATTAGAATTGAATTCAGAGTGACTCCAGCACTTCCAAATCTTTATATCATTCCATGCCAAAGCTCAGATCACCTTTAATGGAGTGCTTATAAAAAACACTAAATGCTCTTAGTAATTTTCAAGCTGTATGCGCAACATTGCCCAGAATTTGAACTCTTCCAGATTTCGTTTCCAATAAATTTAAATTGCTTTGTATAGTGAAGAGTAATTTAAAATTATTGAAGTGCTCCCACAGTGGAGTACCCATAAAATGTAAAGCCTTTCAGTGATTTTAATCACTATGCACACTTTAGAGTAATTTCAACACATCAAATGCTTTGATTTTTAGTTTCCATTGCTTTAATTTGAAAGAATGAAAAATGCCAAACCAAAATAGCATTTATAATCAGTGGAAGTTGTTACTAACCTGAATCTCAAATTGAGTTAGACAGTTAAACATGTGAAATATGACTGTATTATCGATAGAAGAAAAAAATAGCCACCATTATAACAATTATCTATAATACTAATTTATACCTTGTCAGACTAGATTGAATTGATTATTCTAGCATGTTTCCAAAATGGACCAATAGCATACTTTTCATTTTACACATCCCATGTGGGTGTGGAAGATTGATGGTGACCACTTACAGATCCTCAGAGGTGTTTCTATAATAATTTGAGAACATGCAAAAAAATAGAACAATCTGAATTGACTCAAGATCAAGAAGAAAATATAATGACCCAATTACATTTGAAAATCTTCAGTGAATAATCAGTGAGAGCCAAAAAACTATTTCAAAATGTAAGAAAATACAGTTCTATTTTGATTTCAACATAAATAAATTTTTGTTGATTATAACTAAAGATGATTAACTAGAACTCATAGGATTAATAGTACAATAAGGTTAAAAATAATAAAAACTGGTTTTAAAGGTGGGATCAGTAAATAATACCCCTCTTGTACACCCAAGTTCTGACTCAGAAGAGAAACTGAATCAGAAAAAGATGAAATGAAACTAAATGTGTACCTTATTAGTGATTTTCTGTAGGCAAGAGGTTTTAAAATATTAGACCTGAAAATTGAAAAGTTATAAATGTATTTAAGAAGATGCTATAAAAACAGATTTTTCCTCAGGAACAGTCCTTTTAAAATGGGCGAGAGTGAAAAGCAGAGCATATGACCTTTGAGGACCTCTCACCTCGAATAAAAAAGGAAAGAGATCTGTATTTTTATGAGAAATTCTTCTTTCCCCACCAATCAATGAATTTTCTAAGCAGATTAAATTTAGCAGTGGGTAGATGATAAAGTGTTATATTAAGGAAGCGTGAGTAATGCAGATTGAACATTCTTCCCTAACATGAGAGAATACTTCAATGTAAAGCAAACTATTAGTATGAATATATCTCAATAAGAAATAACAAGATAATATAAATTGTGATGTCAATAGGTATAATATGTAAAGGTAAAATAAAATTATGTAAAATTGCTCAATTATTATTAGTCATGGAAAAAGCAAATTATATAAAATCAAATTTAAAAAATTAAACATAGTAATTTGGAAGGCCTGATAAAAATAATTTAAATGACACAATTTTATACCTGGCAAATAAAACAAATCAGAAATCACCAACTAAACATATTAGAAATTTTAAAAATTAGCAAACCCACTTAATGTAATATGTACAAAATTCACAATCTTGCCTTATGCCAGTAAAGAGTTTAGAGAATCAATGGTAGATAACAATCTTTCACAACTGCAAAAATATAAGAAAAAAAAAAAAAAGACAAGGATCAATGAGATAATTATGTACCCAAATTGGACATAATTAAAGAACTTTATTTTTTATTTGTATAAATATAGTCAACAAGACTAAATAAAACCTATATCTGGCTTTTTAATATGAACTAAGTAAATATTATAAACCTGTCAATTTTTAAGAATTAATTTGCTTGGATGGAATTCTGATTTATGTTAAGTGAAGTATCAAAGAAAAGACTTAATAGGTTTATTTTAAATTTTAACTAACCTTAAAGACAAAAAAAAATCACTTCCAGAGATCCTGGTTATTCTATGGCAGTGTAAGCCCCCTATAGTTAATGCATCATTCTAATTGCAATGATAAACTCTGAACAATTTTTTAAAAATAAAAATAATGAATTTTTAAAAACCTACCAAAGAACTCTGGAAAGAAAGCAAATTAGGTTTATTTTGGAAGATGGTTAGATTTTAGAGAAGCAACTGTCGTTATGGTGATTTTAACTCTTTTTCTTTCCTGTGTTGTTCTTCCCCTCTCAGAGAATGGTGGAGCCTAGGTGGTTATAACTTAGAAAGTTTGCTGGACAAATATAGTAGGGAAAGGATACTCTGGATCACAGAAGAAAATGGGATTCCAAGAGGAGAGCTGGGGAAAGAATTGTCTAATTCTGCACATGAATTTACACAAATTTTAATCTAGCCCCTGAAATGTTATATTTCCATGGTACATACAAACTAATATAAAAGACTTATAGACAGAAAGTTAACTGAGATTTGAACCATTGCCCACAAAAGACAAGATAGGACCTATCATCACTGGCTGAATCAGCTAGGTTGATTGTCTGCTAACACAAAAGCATTAATATCCTCCAGACGATTAAAACAGAATCTGAGTGTGTATAACACAGATTTTAAAATATCTAGGATACATTTCCAACATTACTTGACATTAAAGAAATTAGGAAAACATGGTGCATTTTCAAGAGAAAGCATCAGAGATGTCAACCCTGAGAAGGCCCAGATAGTATAATTAGCAGACTTGAAAGCAGCTCTTTAATTATGCTTCATGAGGTTAAGGAGAACATGCCTGCAGTGGGTGAAAAAGGCTACAAATGTAACTGAGATGAAATGGTGGTACGAAAGCACCAAATTGAAATTTCATAAATAGAAAATATATTTTCTGAAATGAAAATATGTGTAACCTAAGTACAAGAAGGGAAGATTAGGGCATATTTTTTCAAAAAAAGTACAAAAACTTCCAAAGGCAGTGAATGTCATACATTTACAGTCAAAAACTCAGAACATGCTAAATAAGATAAAGTCCAAAAAAAAGTGCCTATATTCATAAAATCAACTACTAAAAGAGAAGTATAAGGTAACACCACTTCTGTGGAATAGATAAAGCACTTCTGTTAATTAATTAATATTTTAGTATAGTTGATAAAAAAAACTCTTGACAGCAACTAGAAAAAGTTGAAAAATTATATATAGGGAAAACTTCTGAATGGTGAAAGAGAAAGAGAGAGAAAGGAAGAAAGGAAGAAAGAAAAAGAAAGAAAAAGAAAGAAAGAAAGAAAGAAAGAAAGAGAAGTAAAAGAAGGAAATAAGGGAAGAAAAAGAAAAAAAACTGTCAACACAGAATTCTATACCCACGGAATGTATTCTTCAGGAATGAATGTGAAGTAGACATTTTCAGGAATAAAAAACATGAGACTAATAAAAGCTGCTTTATAAGAAATGCTAAAGGAAGTTTTTCAAATGAATGGAAATTATAATGAAACAGCTTCTACGGACTAAAGAAAGAGCTTGTTAGAGAGACTGACAACATGAATATAGAAAGCTAGATACAACTTTTTATTGCCTACAAGGAACTCCTTTTAAACATAAAGACACAATTAGGTTACAACTAATGGAGGGAAATTATATACAAACAAAGAGAAGGCATTTGTGGCTTGGAGTGGGTATATTAACTTGAGAAAAAAAAATTCTTTGATGAAATGAGTATTACCAGACATAAATAAGAATATTTCACAGTGACAAAAAGGAAAATTCATCAGAATAAAGTGATAATTATCAATTATATGCTTAATAAGAAATCCTCAAAATATGTGAAGCAAAAATTGATAAAATTAAGAAGACTAAAGAATAAACATTTTCACAATCATAGTAAAAGATCATACACTACTTAGTAATTGATATAACCACCAGGTAATAATAGTAACAATAAATATAAATAAAAATGTACCTGAACAACACATTGGTCTAATTGGTGTTTTTAGAACACTAATTCCAAAACCTACAGAATAAACATTTTTTTTCAAGTGCATATGTATATTTACCAAGCTTGACCATTTACTATACTATAAAAATAAAGTTGATAAATTTAAAGGGATTCAAATTGTATAAAGTATATTCTTTTGCCACAATGAAATCTAATTAGAAATTAATAACAAGAATGTAGGAATATATAGTAATTAAACAATACACTTCTAAACTGGTTGAAGAGTAAATCTCTAAAATGCAAAGTCCATGAGATTAGGGTGTAGTTTATGCATTGCTTTATGTCCCACAATTAGAGCACTGCCTAGCACATAATAAACACTCAACAATTACTCCATAAGATACGCCCTAGAAGAAAGAGAAAGAAAATGTTTACGTACTGCGCCAGGGGTGCCTGGGTGGCTCAGTCGTTAAGCATCTGCCTTCGGCTCAGGGCCTGATCCCAGAGTCCTGGGATCAAGCGCCACATCAGGCTCCTCTGCTGGGAGCCTGCTTCTTCCTCTCCCACTCCCCCTGCTTGTGTTCCCTCTCTCGCTGGCTGTCTCTCTGTCAAATAAATAAATAAAATCTTAAAAAAAAAAAAAGTACTATGCCAATATTTTTTTGAAAAAAATAAATGGAGAACATGTTTTTATAAAGGATATAGCAAAGCCTGGCATGTGTCAGACTCTCAATCAAGACTGTCTCCTGAGGAGACAATCCAGCTTAATGGTCAAGAACATGCCTGTGAAAGACCAAACTGACAGTATCCAAATCAGACTCTGTTATGGACTCTGTAAACTTTATAAACCAGAGCAATTTTCTAAAATTACCAATTCCTTAGTTTCTTAATATGAAAGTTTAAGAAATAATAAAGCATAGGTGTTTTTGTTTTTGTTTTGCCAGGCTTAATTTAAATAATTTATTTTAAAGTGCTCAACAGTGACCAGTTCAAAGCAAATAAATCAACAAGTAATACTTTTATTAGAAAAATTTGCTACTTATGCCAGAAAGATTGGGTTTCTAAGACTTAACATCAGGGTTTGTGAGATTGTATGACCTTTGTGACCTACTTAACCTCTTATTCAGTATCCTTAAAAGAAAAAAGAAAAAAAAAAAACCATTTGCTTCTTATGGAGCAATTTTGAAATTACTTCTAGAACAAAAAGGCTAATATGTTATTTACATTAAGTGCATTAGGAAGAAGTCCTAGAAAGAAAGGTAGGCCAATTTAGAAAATAAATGGCATCTAGGAATAGAATAACTCATTTTATAAAATAATAATTTTTGTTATGAATTTTTATGCAGTGAACAAAACATACTTTATTTTCTTTGAGAAAGGAAATGCTATTATTAAGAAATGAGTATTTAGAGGCCTGGCCTGTATTTCTGAAATGTTTCTCTAAGGTGTTATAGATTCAAAAGGCAAAACAAAGATTAAAAGAAAACTTGGAATAGTTAACGTAATCTAAATGAGTTAACAAAAAATACTCAAATTTCTAAACATCTAATGAGGAGTGTAAGTTTTTTATTGTCATTTTTATTATTTTCCTTTGTCTTTGCTTCTCCCCTTTAAAGTTCATGCTTTGATTTGGCTAATAAATGTCTACTGAGTACCCACTGGTGCTGAATGCCACAGGTGCGTTTTTTTGTTTGTTTCTTTAGTTTTTGTTTTGTTTTATTTTGTTTTTTAAGGCATGTTGAGATAAAGAATGTGGAGTCTTACAATTCACTAGAAGCAATAAGGACAAAACAGCCACTAAGAATTGTATTTTGAAAGTAGTGTGTGTGTGTGTGTGTGTGTGTGTGTGTGTGTGTGTGTGTGATGGACCACTCTGGAAATCTGATGTCAATTGACTACTTGTCAAAATTTTTAAACGCTTAAATAAAATACAAATGCATAGTATTACAAAGGAAGGCAAGTATATTGAGCTAGTTACATATTTTATAAATTATGATATTATATATGTTTCTCAATTAACAATAAATAAAACTTTCAATTTAAGCAAGTTACATTTTATGTTTTAAGACAGATCAGTGTTGACTGTAATTGCTTAACATTAAACTCCAGGCTGGTCATTGATTACTTTCCTTCTACATACTATTGACAAATGATTGTCAATGGGCAATGCTGCAAAGCAACTTCTTTGTTTAGGTCAGCAATAGAGAACTCAGAATCTAAGTGTTCTGTGACCAAATGACTGCTAGGCTCAAAGTAACTGAATAGATGGCCAGTTTTAGTGCACAAGCATCTGTAGACAGCAAAATGACAATCACTGCTATTTTCCTGTTCAAAATAACTACTCTGATTTTGCAATAATGATGACTATAAATGGTATTTTTTAGATATATGTAAAAGTATAAGGTCAAATAAAAGCATCTGATTTCAAAAATGTACTTTTTTCTAAGCCAAATTCACAGAACCCCTGAAGTCTACCAACAAACTCCATAGACCTCAAGTTAAGAATTCATGATCTAAATGTTTGAGACTGGACCGAATTATCCTCAGCAAAGGGAATGGAAGCACTGACATATTCATGCACATATTAAGATTTACAAACTGTTTAGAAAATTTTCTAGGTAATAAATCATTGTATCTTCATAAAAATCTACATCAGGTATAATTATTCTGTTACATCTGAGGAAACTGAGGCACAGGATGGTTAAGTAACTTGCTGAGATTTCATAGATGTGAATAGGGAAACAAAATCGAACCTCAGCTCTATTGCTCCATAGTCAAAGTGTGAATGAAAGCTAAAATGCTTATTTGAAACACTTTTTCACAGATGTATTTACCCTCTTCTGTTAATAAATAATGAAATTGTGGGAATGTATTTAGTCTAAAGAATTAAGTTTAGATTCATGTACAAAATGGTGAGAGCACAGAGGTCCAATGATGTCACAAAAGGTTGTTCAAATACTTGACTCCATCTACTAAGGCAATGCTGAGAATATGGAGGTTGCTGTATTCTCCATGGCAGGATCCTGTAAAGGTCTATTAAATCTTGTATCAACTATTTTAAAATGTTTCATTTGGTATTTTTCATATCTTACCTTATATATTTCATTTCCCACTCTTTATGCCTTAGGAGGATTTTATTTAAAACTGTAAAACAAAATTATTGATTACACACTCAGTATTGGTGTTTATATATTTTAGGTTCAATGATTTATTCTTATACAAAAATAATAACATTCTAACTGATTAGTACTGCAGAATAATTGTATATATTTCATTCAATCAGTGTGTGTATTCAACCTGAGATTTTCTTACTGACATAATGTGGTTTTCCAAAGTGTCAAATGGTAAAGCAGAATTATTTATTAATGTCAATATATGATACATAACCGTTCCTGATATTTAATATTTTAATTCATTGATTATCTTTTGTGGTACTATAAAAGATTAGATCTTATTTCCTGAGCCTGTCATTTATGCCATTTTATATTTTTAAAAGACACTAAACAAATAGAAATGTAATAAAGTTATATGAAGATGTAGGTTTTATTTTAATAATTGTCATTTATTTAATCACTTTCACAGAAGTGTGAACAATAAATCTGATATGAAATTCACATATTATCGCAAAAAATGACACTAATCAATGTGCTTCATTATGTTACTGCCAAAAAAGTGACTTATGTGCAAAAAAAAAAATCTGTCATATTATGCACTAACTCATTTTAACATTTGGATATTCTAAAAGGATCAAATTCTCTTAGGTCATATATACCTAATATATCTCATATCTTAGGTCTCTTCATTTGCACCTTGAGGGTTAGATATAAGAATATTTTATGTAAGCTGATTGCAATTTAGAAATTGCATATTGTCAACCAGGAAATGTATGAGATATGAAGACACTGCCCAATGTAGTTGGTCCTTCAAAAGTCTATTAGAGAAATAGTCTAGATTTATTGACTGGCCACAGCTATACTGTAATAAATTCTCTGTTTGCTCTCATAGGCTCACTGTGATTCAGCATGGAATATCCATAAAACACTGCTATGGTCTTAAGATTGAAATGCAAGTCTCTCTAAGTAACAGGTTGTTGAAGGGATCTCAGGCCACTAAATGTCCAGTCTGCTAATATAATATGTAACTAAAATTAAATTAATCTTACAACTGAAATGATATGGTATATAACTTATTAAGTCATTCTCTCCAGGGAGAAAAAAATGCATGTTAACTTTCATTTCAAAAAATTCTGATATCACGTATATGTGGAATCTAAAAAAAGCCACACTCGTGGAAACAGAGAGTAGAAAAAGTGGCTACCAGGGGTTGAGGGGTAGAGGAATGGGGGATATGTTGTTTAAGAATATAGACCAGCAACTAGTAGATATAAATAAGTTATGAGATCTAATGCACAGCATAGTGATTATAGGCAACAATACCATATTATAAACTTCAAAGTTGCTGAGAGACTAGATCTTCATTGTTCTCCCCACAACAAAGAAATGATTATGTAGTGTGATAGAGGTGTTAGCTAATGCTGTGGTGGTAATTACATTGCAGCATATAAATGTATCAGATCATGGTGTATGTCTTAAACTTATACATGTTATATTTCAATTATATTTCAATTAAAAATTATTTAGGTACTATTTGGTTATTGGCTAAAATTCAATGAGCCTTTATTCTGATTTAGTAGAATTTTGAACCAAATTATTTTAAATAGAGCATGATATCCAAAATAATGAGTTTCACTTCTTATGTCTCATTTTATGATGTGCTTCATCATTTAATGCTTAAATTTGAACGGCCTAAGTTTACTAAGATCGTGCAGATATAAACTTTATATACAATCTAGGGTTTTTCAGGGGACTTCAGGGGTACATAAGGATATTTTATATAGATTAATCTGTGGTTAGTAGTAGGAAGTCTATCAAAGAATGCATGTCTTCCAGGAAAAAGGATACACTTTCAAAAAATACAACAATATAAATTAGAGATTGTCTATGTGCCCAACAGACTACAAAGACTAGAGAAGTTATTTCTAACTGCAGGCAGTTTTCATCTTTTATAACCTTGCATTTTCCTTCTTTTCTTATTAAACACTGCTTCAGCTTTCTTTTTCAGGAAACGCTTTCTGAAGATGTCAGAACACTTGAGAACAGGGTTGTGGGCAGGCATAAAGACTGACTTGTGTTTGTCTTACGGATTTTAAAAGAAATATTTTGAAGGTACTTTAAAGGGTGATATTTGTGCCCTTATAATTGATTCAGAATAGACTTCAAAGGATGGAAGTGATAGAAGTCTACAAAATATTAATAAATGATAAGAAAAAAATGGCATCAGGGTGCTTAAAATTGCATTGTGATTTATTTAGTAAGATACTGAACAGCTCCACTTGTAGCTCTAAAGTTCTATTGGAGCACATAGAAAATAAACTTAACCTGAAGTGGTTCTGAAAGTATTGTGGGAGGGAAATATATTTATAATTGAACCTTAGAAGATAAGTACCTTTTAGCTAAATGGAATAAGAAGAAAATAAAGGGAGATTTTTGGTCAAAGGAAGAACATAAGCTAAGAAATGAAGCCAAAACAATTACCAAATTAGATAAATTTCAATTAGCTTAATATTACCAAACCACAGGTATGGGAAGAATAGTGACAATATGAAGCAAAAGAGTTAAGAGAGCTCAAGACGATAATAAACTTCAGAGAACACTCTGAGAAATCTTATTTCTGAGAACAATAGAGAACTGAAAGGATGTAAATAGGAGGTAGGTATGGTGGTTTGTGTTTTGGATACTGGATTGACAGTAACATGGAGGATAGAGTGAAGAAGTGGTAGAACTGAAAATACCAAGTTTAACCCAATTCCATCAATAATTATAGAAGCTATAGAAAACAGTATATTGACAACATAAATCTGTTCTAATTCACCAAGGTGAATGAACAAAAGAAACAATTCAATTCCATTAAGGATATAGATTCAATAGGATTTCTGGACTGAACTTACAGCAAACAAAGAAAAAAAGAAAATTTGAAGATTGTAAGACTTATTGCTTGTCGACTGGGAAGATAGTAGTGGGGAATGTAAGAAATTGTTCGAAATAGACAGTTTTTGTGGATGTCATGAACGAGAATCCTGTTTGGAACAAATTGTATTTGAAATATGAGAAAAGCAGGTTAAAATGCCTTTATGTGGCTGGCAATCGTTTCTTGGTAGAAAGGTCTGTATTGGACAAATAGATTTTGGAATTGTATACATGTTATCTTAAATGAAGGTAATAAAGTAAATACTCTTTTTTTAAAAAAATTAAAAATTGAAAGAATTTACTTAGTAGAGGGAAAATAATTTTATTTCCCTACAAAGGAAATACAGTAATGTATATATGTATACACCTAAGTGTGTATATATTTGTGCCTGTTTTAAAATTATATTTTGATCCATATTTGCTTGTTTTGTTACTTTGAAATATTTTAGTCTCCAAAATTTGTTTCTATTTTTATAACAATTTATAGAGAACTTTACAATTATAGGCACTTTGCAATTTATCAAATAATAGAGCAAAAGATTCTCTTAAAAAACAATTATAATTCTGATATTTTCCTTCTTACAATCCTATGCTTTTCCCATGTTCTTTACTTTTTTAAAAAAATTATTTATTTATTAGAGAGAGAGAGAGAGCATGAGCGAGGTGAGGGACAGAGAGGGAGGGGGAGAGACAAGCAGATTCCCCACTGAGCAGGGAGCCCGAAGCGGGGCTCTATCCCACAACCCATGAGAACATGATCTGAGCCGAAGTCAGAGGCTTAACCGACTGAGCCCCACAGGTGCCCCTCCCATGTTCTTTTCATATTAAAAGCAAAATTCCTTATACTGGAACAAGGATTTGTTATAATCTGTACCCTCATTTCAACATGACCTTTCTGCCAATGCAAACTATACTCCCATCAATGCTAGTTCATGAAATTATTTGATTTTGCCCTGCTTCCTCACTTCTATGTCCTAGTCACCTTCTAATTAATTCTGACTTAGCTTACAATACTGTTTAGGATTTATCTGAATATCAATATTTTCTCTTCATATTCCATACATTTTTGACTTTGCTGCCTATCCTCTTTGCTGTCAAGAATTCTAACCTCTCTCTTACAAAAAAAGGGAACAGAAAAGAAGAGAAAGAATGAGAGAGAAAGAAGTGGGAAGGGGGGAGAAAGGAAGAGAGAGGGAGAAAAAAGATGAAAGTAAAGAAGAAGAGATTTTACACTGAATTAAATTGTTCCTATTCAGAGATGATTTCATACTGGGATATGGTAATAAATATTTGTTACATTAATTAATTACTTTTTAAAATGATTTATTTGTAGAAGTTACCCTTGACCATTTCAGCAAAATTAATGGAAGTATATATCAATTTCAAGAGAAAACTGGATTGCAAAAATAGCCCTTGCATATACATGAGTCAGATTATTATGTTTTGCTAAAATTTGAAGCATTTAAGACACCTAATTCCTTCTTATTTTAACCTAGTAAAGATTTTTTCCACAGATTTAGTATTATAGTGTTTGTTTTAATTATCTCTCATATCAATTGGAATTCTACTTTATTGAAAGTTGTAGAAGAAAATGTTAGAAACATCTTTATTTTCGCAGTTGTGTAACTTCAGACTAAATGGTCAGTAAATTATTAAATTGAAATCAAATCCACCAAACATAACAATTTAATAAAAAATTTTTTAAAAACATATATAATTTTAAGGAGTAATACATTTTTAATATTATGGTGAGGAAAGAAGATAGAAACCTGTCATTTTTACCATACCAAGAATATTAGATATTAAATATTGCTTTTTTTCTCCTGTGTTATATTATCTGATGCGTTTTAGCTATGATTTAATTCTAGGAAACCTCACCTTTAAAAATTTCCATGATTTGTATTATACCAGCAGCTCGTTTTTTCCCCCTAGTATTGTAGAAAAGCTCCTAAAAGAATTGTGAGAGAACTGTTCTCAAAGGGATCACTGAGCAGAGTTTCTTTATCATATATGGACGGCAGGTAATGTGGTTTTCCTAGTGTATGAGATGCCGACGAAGATACATACACACACACATTCGCACCAACACCAGTTACATTTAGAATTATATAATCATTCACTGTCCAGTATTGATATTGATATTTGCTCCTGGACTTAGTGGTAATGTAATCATTATAACCAGAATCATTTTGATTGTCTGGAATTGAATAATTTCGTCAGAAAATGTAGCATTCTGACTACCTCAAATATATTTAGAATTATAGATCCTTTTGAAATTTCAAAATTTCACTGTGAAATTAGTATTTTTGTTGGATGACTATAAATGTACAAATAAAATTATAAAGGCTACAGACAATATTTAAACAATATTATCAAATTATTTAAGTAAATCAACTGCATTTCAGTTAAAGTTTTTGAATAGTCATGACATGCAGTAAATTTCATAAAAATGTGTAATATACTGTTTAAATCCTTGATTTCTAGAAAAAAATTATCAGGGAAGAAACCCTGTATTTTTTATTTGCTTTCAAAGTTAGCTTTTTACTAATTTATTTAAGTAATGACTAGCAATGTGCTGAGAGGAAGAAACAGTTTTTACTGTGAACAAGATAAAGTCAGTAGGCTTTTGGAGAGTTTACCAGGTTTGAATGCTGGAACGGTTATATCACCAGAAGAGCATATAAGGAAATCCAGAGTCTTCATATATTGTATTATCCTTGTAGTATAAATCTCCAAGATTACATTTTAGACTAAGCTACCTAATCAAATGGTTGTCTATCCATTCTTTCCTAAGATTGAAAGTTCCACAAGTCTGACAGTCTAACTTTTTAGAAAAATTATTCTTTGACATCAGTATGTCTTGTACAAAATTGAATGGCAAGTGAAAGGCTTCCTACAGTGAGATTCTAGAAAATAGTGCATGAATGTGAAGGTCAGGATCATTACAAATCACTTGTATGGGACAGTTTTCTGTAGTGACTCTATTATATATGGGGACAGAGGAAAACTGGGAAATAGAATATGGTGCAAGCAAGCAAAATAAATATTCAAATATCTGGAGGAACAATTGGAAGAAATAAAACACTGCAATAAATTGAAAGAAAAATGAAAGTAGGAAAAAAACCTTACACATTTTTGAGAATAAAAAACAGTTTTATTGGCGACATGAAGTGTCTTAATGCAGTATGTAGGTGGAAATTATTGTTTGTTCAGAGGAACTATAAACAAATAGAACCCATGAAAGTAGACCAAGTGTTTAAATTCCTTCAGTGTGGGTTTTAAGACAGAGAATATAAAACTGAACTATATCTACATAATACTATAGGAAAAGGATTCATTATGGAAAGTATAACCAGAGAGAGGGACATTAACTTGCAGTTGATTTGTTTCCTGTTAATATTATAATAGGAGTTGAGATACTTCCATTCTTTTTCTCTGGATCCCATCCCGTTTAACTGTTGACAGGACATGGTTCTTATAATTATTCTCTATCTCTTTCTTTCTTATAATTATTCTCTATCTCTTTGTTTCTTTGCCTTTATTTACCGAATTATTTCAAACAGCATATAAACAGGTGCTGGTTCTCCACATTTGAAAAGAAGCAGAATTAAAGAGCTTTTCTTAACCTGACATTTATACAATCTCCCACATCAATAGCTCCAGTCTCATCATTCTACCCCTTTTATATTGAATTGCTTCCAAAGAATTGTCATTGCCATCTTTAACTTGACTTCAGTCAATGACTATTCTCTAAATGTTTATAATCTGGCTTTTTCTCCCCACCACTGAACTGAACTTGAAAGTGAAATTCTCAATGTCAAATCCCATGATCAGGTTTTTGTTCATATTTTGTTCAGGTATACCTGTCGATTAAACAATATAGCTTATTACTCCATTTATCTTTAAACATATTATCTGTCTTAAACCCTGCATTGTTTTCTAATTGGCTGTCTTTTCTTAGAATCCTTTCCTCATTCTATTCTTTTTACCAAACTTTGTTGCAAAAAAATCATTCTTGAACTCTCTCCTTTCCCTAAGTAAAGTGAGCTCTTTCAGGCTCCTGTATTTCGGTACTAAATATGTGTTTAGGATTCCACATGGATTCCACATCATATGTATGTATACTCAATTCATATTTAGCAATTTAATTCCTCAGTATTATTTCCGCTTGGATGTTCCTTAAGTAAATTAAATTGAACATGCTCTAAATATTTCTTCAAAAGTTTTCTGTGTTTTATTAGGTATCACCTATATCAACAGAATACAGTAATTTAAGAATTTGTATAGCATCCTTGATCTCTTATTTATCTGATATCCTATATCAGATAAAATAGAAAGCCTTTCAGTTAAGCCTCTAAAACACATTTTCCAATTCTCTGCATTTCCATTGTTGCCATCCAAGACATCTTCCCAGTATTTCTAAAATAGAATTATGTAATAATTGATCTCTAAGTTTCCATTGTTATATGTTACAATCCATTCTCTTCAAAATATAAAGAGATGCACCCTGAAATAGTAGTAAGAAAATACTGATATCTTTACTTAAGCACTGTTTCCTTCTCTGTGGTAGATTGAGCTAAGTGCAATAATTGGTCCAGGCATGCTCCATGGCACCTAAAACAGTAAGTTTTATCTCATGACCTCTGCCCCAACATGCTTGCTACTTTCTGGTTTGATCAATTAACCTGATCGCTACACTACAGTGAAACAATGTGATATTCTGTCACGTACGGTTGATCCAGATCTCTTACTCTTTTAGGACAGTGGGCATGAGAGTTAACATAAATTTACAGTGTTCTATATTCCACATGAATTTAATCTTTGAAGCCCTAGTTTTATCTTGGTATGAGGAGAAAAGCTGCTGCTCCCAGACCAGCGTCCATCCACCTAACATATAGCTGAGGTATTGCCAACCTACTTTAGCAAATAACGATATTGGAATAGAGGCTGTAATTGGATCTATGATTTCCTTGAGTTGATATTCATCTACTTTTATTCTCCAGAATGTTTTTTGTAAGGGCCAGACTGGCAAATTAAAAGTAAGATTTAATGGGGAATATAACCAGTGTCACTTATGTCTTTAAGAATATTTTTAATCTCTGGGCTCCTGGGTGGCTCAGTTGGTTAAGTGTCTGTCTCTGGCTCGGCTCGGGTCATGATCCCAGGGGGATCCATCTCCGTGTTGGGCTTCCTGCTCAGAGGGGAGTCTGCTTCTCTCTCTGCCTCTGCCCTCCCCCCTGCTTGTGCTCTCTCTAATAAATAAACAAAATCTTGAAAGAATATCTTTAATCTCTGACATTTATTCCTGTTCTACAATACCACATTACTTTTGATATAATATTTTTCATAGGAAGCAGCAATTATTGATGCTTCTACTTGCCCCTCTTCACTACTAGAGATTTCACCCCACTAGCCAAGGAACCAATAGGGGCTTTCTTCCAACTACTACCAATATCCATGAAAATTATGCATTGTGTGTGTGTGTGTGTGTGTGTGTGTGTGTGTGTGTGTGTGTGTGTGTAAAATGGAAATAGCTGTAAAACCTTGCACCCTATGCACCCACTGAGCCAAACCTGTTCCAAGTCACTATTTATTACTTGAATTCCCATTAGCTATATTTTAACAGTGGGATCTCTGGTTATCAATGTAAACTGGGCACTTTGAAAACTGAACAATTTTTGAAAGTTTTTTTTTTTTTTTAAGATTTTATTTATTTATTTGAGACAGCCAGCGAGAGAGGGAACACAAGCAGGGGGAGTGGGAGAGGAAGAAGCAGGCTCCTAGAGGAAGAGCCTGATGTGGGGCTTGATCCCGTAAGGTCGGGATCACGCCCTGAGCCGAAGGCAGACACTTAACCACTGTGCCACTCAGGCGCCCCAGTTTTTGAAAGTTTTGTACATTGCTCTTTTACTAGTGCTGGTTACATAAATAATTAACTATAGGATCCTATCAGGAAGGACTATGGCCATATACACTTTCACATAGAGTTGCAGGTTTTTTCTTCCCTCTAAGGGACTGGCCTCTCTTTCAGTTAGTGTGTTCCAAGTCTACAATATGGTTGAAATACTGGGTGACGAACATGGCTTTTAACTGGAGTGGTTATTTTCAGCCTCCTCATCTTCCCATTGTTTTACACTTTATTTTGTTAAAAATTCGGCAGGTTGAGCAATCTTTTTTAAAAAAACATTGTTTATTTGAGAGCTAGAGTGAGAAGGAGAATGAGTGGGAGGGGTAGGGAGAGGGAAAGAGAATCTCCAGCAGACTCCTCTCTGAGCATGGAGCCAGACTCAGGGCTTGATCTCATAACCCTGAAATCACTACCTGAGCCAAAACCAACGGTCAATTGCTTAACTGACTGCACCACCTGTGGTCCCTGAAGAATCCTTTTTTTTTTTTTTTTTTTCCTGGGACCATCATTTTTGCCCCAGCAGACATTGTATTCTGTTAACTATCTCCAAGTTGTCTGTGGGTCACCTCTTTCCCTTCCCTCGTTCCTTTCTCATCTTGATAATTATGCTTACCTTTTTCTGATGGTTAAGTGCTGCCATCTAGCCTCTGAGATACGAGGACACTATCATTCTCATTGCTACCATAGAACAGAGCTGTGTATCAATAATTTCCATTCTCAGCCCTAATCTATAGAAGATAGAAACCTCTGAGCTTCTCAGTGATACTCTCGCCTCACCCACTATTGCATTTTTTATTACTTTGGTAAATGGAATACCTTTTGGGGCTTTTCCATGAAACAATTTGTTGGCTTTGCACCGTATCTCACTTCTGCGTTCTCATTTCTCCAAGTATTGTATTGTATTGAATTGTATTTTTCTTGTTTACATATAACATTGTTGACTGTGATCACTATGGTGTGCATTTGATTTCCAGAACTTATTCATCTTCCCGTTCAAGCTTGTGCCCTTTAACAGTATCTCCAAGATTTTTAATCACACTTCTAATATCTGCCATAGCAGTTATGGAATTCCTACTTCACTTGCTTTCTCTAAATTTCTAAGACCAATCCTAGTAATGAGTTAGCACTGTGTCTGAGAGTACTAGCCAAAGTGTTAAGTACTGTATCCTGGGAGAGTACTCCTAATGTGATAACTGTTTCCCTATCTATATTTATGTTTTGTTTCCCTTGATTCAGAGTTCTCAGAATCTAATTGCGACCATATTCTCTCACTTTCTTCTGACGAATGGTGACTTGTTACAGCTCCCATTTTGCCA
The DNA here is from genome assembly GCF_024610735.1 of Ursus americanus. Taxonomy (NCBI): domain Eukaryota; kingdom Metazoa; phylum Chordata; class Mammalia; order Carnivora; family Ursidae; genus Ursus; species Ursus americanus. The sequence continues at coordinate 43,939,993 of NC_142141.1, read as the reverse complement.
AGTAATCCCTTTTCTCTCAGCATACTCAGGGTTATGTTGTATCTTCCTCCTAGTTTTATTCTGGCGGTCAGGATGGGAAGTAGGGGCAGACTCTAAGCAAGGATGTGTCGTCATAGAAGGCAACCTCTTCATATAAGGTAAACTCTTTTAGCAGTTAACCCGTAGGATGGGGGCACTTCTGCAGATGGAGGAGGCCAGATAAATCTTTGAAATGTGTGATTTTGAATTGCTTCAAAGTAAGTTTTCATTCATTCTCTTAGTCCCCTATTCCTTTCGAGTTAGTGCCTTGACTTTTTATAGCAGATATATCGAGATTGAAAATTCAGCCTTCTCAGGAGCTTTATGATTTGTTAACTCAGGTGTTTTCTAATGTAACAAGCCTGATGCTCAGCTTTCTCTGAGCTCTGACTTCCTGAGAGTCTACTGATATGCTGCCAGGACTTCTCATAATATTCACACTTAGTATTTAATTACCGATCAGTCACCCTGAGTCTTTCATTATCCCTCTTTACTTTGTCAATTGTCTTCTGTAACAGCCATCCAATTCTATTGTCCTCATGATGACAATTTTCCCTATATTTCAAGATACCTGCTACTTCACCCAGCTAGTGAGTTTTCCTCCACTGGTGTACAATCTTACTTCAACACAATGGAAGTTTCAATAATTGTACATATCAACACCACTCCATGCCAAGAGCTGTCCATGGTCCACCTACCGCCAGTGAAAGGAACCTGTTTGCCACCTGGTCAGTGATTAATCAAGGTGAAATATTCCATTCTAGCACCTGCTTATTTGGATCACTTCTGTTTTTAACTACTGCTAGTTGCATTACCCATGAAACAGACTCTGACACAGAGATATTTGCATGTAGGAATATTGGTGAGAAATATTTTCAGGATTAACAGCTGTGGAGAATTAAGGAAGCAAGATTGGGCAGAAGAAGAAGTCAGCTGCTGATGCAGTCATACAGGAAAAAGTTGGTTGCTGATGCAGTGATACATAAGCCTCGGCCAATCTCACAGCTCTGGAGCTGGGATAACCATGCAGAATTGCCTAAACGGAAACAAGGAGGCCAGGCCCTTTCAACCGTTTTCTGTCAGGTCATTGGAGGTATGCTGCCTGCAAGGAAGGGAGTTTTCCTATACGGAGGCAATTCACTTCAGCTAAGGTTCATGTTTCAAGGGAGACCCAGCTGTGAAAAGGCAGTTTCTAACATTCTCAAAAGCCAAACGAAGGAATGTTTCATTCCTGAAAACAGAAAGTTGGGAATCCAGAGAGCAAACCATGGTGTTCATTTCGAAGAACAAATCGTCACCACCTGATACATAAATTTCCCTCTCTTCACAATCACTTTCCTTAGCATTGCCGAATTTTGCTTTATTTTCTTATCACTCCCATAAGCGATCTTATTTTTATTGATCTCATTCATTTATTTTGTCTCCCTACACTTGAGTATAATCTCCATTCAGAGCAAAGAACTTTTTTACTTGTTTAAAGCTGCTTCTCTAGCATCTAGAAAGAACTTCCTACACAGTAACTAAACAGCAACTATTTGAACTGACTGTGACTAATAGAAACATTTATACTGGAGTATAATAGGTTCTCTGGTAATATTATGCATGGGACCAATAAGAGCAGTTAGAAAGTCCATTTGCTCAGATTGGGTTAGTATCTTAGTCTGGTCAGGCTGCCATAACAAAATACCATTGACCGGGTGGCTTAAATGACAGATACTTATTTGTCACAATTGTACAGCCTGGGAAGTCCAAAATCAAGGTGCTGGGCAGTTAGGTTCCCAGCAAGACCTCTCTTCTGGCTTATAGACAGCTGCTTTTTCACTGTGTCCTCACATGGTAGAGAGAGAGGGTTCTGGTGTTTCCTCTTTTTTTTTTTTTTTTTTTTTAAAGAGAGTGAGAGGGGGAGAGGAAGGATGGTGGGAGAGGGAGAGAAAGAGTCCCAGTGTGGAGCCCGATGTGGGGCTCGATCCCACAACCCTGAGATCATGACCTGAGCCAAAATCAAGAGTCGACACTTAACTGAGTGAGCCACCCCAGATGCCCCCTTCCTTTTCTTATAAGGGCACTAGTTTAGGGCCCCGTCCTTACAATTTCATTTAACTTGCATCACGTCCTCACAGACCCTATCTCTAAATAGTCATTTTGGAGGTTAGGACTTCAACACATGAATTTTTGGGCAACACAAACATTCAGTCAACAACAGTTAGGTTATCATGAAGAAATTCTCAAAAGAAGATTATAAAGAAAAACTTCCTGAATGGGGCAACTTTTGTGCAGTGGTGTGCTGGTTAATATTTAACAATGGGCTGTCAGTGTGTACTTCTGCTATGAATATTGGTTTATACTTCTCTTTATGTTAACAAGAAGGATAAAAGTAAAACAATGAAAATATATGTCAGAACTGTGCTTGTTCGTCAGGACGTGAATAACTATTTTGCTAAAGGGGATAATCGGTTTTTGAATACTGGGACAATATGTCTCCAACATTTTTGGTGTTTTTGCATTGTAATAACTGAAGACTTTTAAGTTTAATGTACTCTATTAACATTTTCTCCAACACTTCCCTAAGCCTAGACAATACATTATGATTTATGCCTGTTCTGTAGTATTTGTTTGATATCTGTGGTGTGAATATTCCCACCATGACTAATTTCAAACTGCCAAACTGATGTTATTGAACTGGGAGTCGGGAAGAGATGCACAGTAAGTTAGCATATAATTATTTTCAACATACATATAAAATGGACACAACCTGAAGACATGGAAAATAGTAAAATTAGGAAAAAAAGGAGAGTTTTGAGTATGTATTTTATTTTTAATGCAACTTATTTATACGTTATATAATTAATTCTTAAGCTGTTTAAAAACTGGATTGCAAAGTTGCTGAAAATTTCACACTTGGCTCTCATGGACTGCTACGGACTGGCTCTAGGACAGCACTGCGTTTGTGTGAATAAGGTGATCTAGTGGGACCACTAAGACTCAGCAAATCAAGGGATGGTAAGAAATGCACTTCAGTAGAAGGATCGTGCATGAATGTAAACATGCTAGGAGACATAAACATAGCATGAAGGATGGACTTAGAGTAGTTCTGTATATATGAAGAGTAATCTTCTTCTGGCGGATTACAAGAAGTAGGAAATGAGTAAATTATTAAGGGATTCATATGCAATATTAAGAATTACAATCTTCTACTGATAGAGAATGTATCATGCAAAATTGCAGTTACAGACTGAAAGTTTGTGCCCCTCCCCCCTCTCCCAAATTCATATGTTGAAACCCAAATCTCAGTGTGATGATATTTGGGGGTGGAGCTTTTGGAAGATAATTAGGTCATGAGGTAGAGCCCTCATGAATGCAATTAGGGCCCCTAGAAGAAAAAGTCAAAGAGCTAACTGGCTCTTTTTCTGCCATGAGGAGGATACTATGAGAAGTAGACAGTCCACAGCCCCAGAAAGGACTCTTACCAGAACTCAGCAATGTTGGCACTCTGATCTCAGACTTCCATCCTTTAGAACTGTGGGAAGTACATTTCTGTTGTATGTAAACACCTAGTTTATGGTATTTAGTTATAGCAGTCCAATTAAGACAATTAGTTAATTTATACTGCAGTACAAACGATCTTCCAAATCTCTGGGTCTTAATTCTCACTCTTTCTACGTGTCTAATGCTGGTTAACGGAGGGAGGGCTCTCCTCATTCTAATCAAACAGGTGCTAGAGCTGTTGTCGTCTCCACCATCTCATACTATATAGTCTTCTTGGTGATGGACATTAGTATTCACCAGGTTTTTGATGGAGCCTGGCAGATCACACACATCAATATCCTCATGATCAAATGGCCAAAGCCAGTCACACGATAGATCCAAATTCAGTGTGATCAGTACCAAAGGGGAGGCCAACTCTGTGCTTTATGAGTGCTAATAGTGTCTGCCACCTTGTCGAAGAATCACTAGAGAATCTTAACATGGTCTTGACATTTTGAATATTCAATTTAAACTATTTATGAAATAGCTATAGGAATAACTTGATCAACTTAACTACTCTATTAAAGTCCTATGTTTTAATTAACTTCATAAATGGTAAAAGGATGAATCATACCTAAATCATCTCTGGAAATTGGACTCTGCTGCACATATATAAGGGGAGGGGAAACAGCATCCCAATTTGTATAATACTATTAAAAAAGACTCTTGAAGTCAGGAAAATTACCCAGTTTTACACAGGATTTATCCAGAGCTTAAAGAAATTACCTTCTATTTAAACACAGAATGTTTACTAAAGATCTGTTTGGGGTATGTTGAGCATGTAGTCACTTAAGAAATGGTCAGTTTTGCTCATGCCCAGCCCCGTATATATTTCAAAGGTAACTCATCTGGTCCAATTAAGTTAGGCAGAGACATTTTCACTTGACAAACATGAAGTGAATCAGAGCGATCTTCTGCAGGTGAAACTGTTTTTGGTTGTTTGCCTGGAAAAAAGTTTTAGATGGAGAAGATACATATAATCTCCTATAATTTACTCCAGTTATTTGGACTTTTTGTCTGAAAAAACACACCATTAATTCTTTGCTCTACATCTTCTTTTTACCTTCCAGAGTCACTTGCCATGTGGCTCTACCCTTCCCTTGTCCTCGGAGGCTGACTCACACAGACTGGGTCCCTTGCCTTTGGCTTATGGTTGGGTTTAGCCATTAACAGGCAGCAAGAGATCAAAGTATAGGAGATGGGTAAGAATGACTTGTTTATTTCCTAGCTCAAACCCTTCCAGGTTTCCAGAGGTTCACTGCATTTCTCTACTAAAGGACACAGCTTCTGTGGGATTCATGTAACATCCCCTTCCTCCTGCCCTTGAGTCAAATGCTCCTTTTGATTTTATTAGCCATTGGTTAATGTTCGCATTTTAAATTTTTTTTAAATTTTATTTATTTTTTTGAGAGAAAGAGAGCACGCATGAGTGGAGAGAGGGGCAGAGGGAGAGGGAGAAGGAGATTCTCCGCTGAGCAGGAAATCTGACGCGGGGCTTGATCCCAGGACCCTGAGATCATGACCTGAGCCGAAGGCAGACGCTTAACTGATGGAGCCACCCAGGCAGGTGTCCCTACCTTTTTAAATTGTAAATTCACCACAATGACATCTTTTTCCTGCCAGCACCATAACTAATATACCTTCTTAAGAATATAAATGCAAATATATTTCTACTTAGCAATATCCCTTCCGCACAGCCTCAAATGCATACCCGTGCAATGGGGTGGCCACACAATGAAAGCAATGGATGACTGCACTTACAAAATGTACATCAAAGTATAAATGATGTCTTCCTTACAGTGACCTTTTAATATCAAATGCATTGATGTATGTGAAAATATTTTATCAATTTTAAAATGTGGTAAGTATTATTTTGTGTGGATGATAAATGTTAACTATGGGTTCTATTGCTTATAAGACAAGCACTGTTCCTGCATGAATCAAACCATTAATTCTTGGTGGGGCTTAATTATTATCGAACATATTTTTCTTCACAGGAGCTGTCATTTAAATGTGCTTGCCAACTAGCTTGTTTATCAAAACATTCCAGTCCCTTTCAAATTCTCATTTATGTTCCCTTGTGTTTACCACTCCCCTAAATTTGTATTATCAGCATATTTAACTATCTGGGCTATTTTGGAGACTGAAAAGAGGAGAGTTGATTCATCGTGTGCAATATCTCATACATCTGTCATTTCTATTCTACTGCCATTTGGTTGGTTCAGCCTCTCATGTTTGGATAATTGCAACAAATTTATACTGTTCTTGCCTCTGAACTTGCTCCCTCTATTCCAAAGAGACAATCATATTCATCTAGCAAAATGTTGCCAGATTATGCTTTTCCTATCTGTCTTCCTAGAATATTAGTCCTCTACGTTCTGTTCTCTTCTGTTTTTCTTTTTTTCCCTCTGCCCTTTATTCTTGTCTTTTTTTTTCCCCTTAAGATTTTATTTATTTATTTGACAGAGAGAGAGACAACAAGAGAGGGAACGCAAGCAGGGGTAGCAGGAGAGAGAGAAGCAGGCTTCCCGCTGAGCAGGAAGCCTGATGCGGGCTTCACCCCAGCACCCTGGGATCATGACCTGAGCTGAAGGCAGACGTTTAACTACTGAGCCACCCAGACGCCCCTATTCTAGTCTTCTTATCAGAACATATATTATCTATTCTCTCATTCTACATACGCATCCAGTTTTAAATCTAAGTAAAACTCACCTCCTTGGAAGTGTTTTAACTGGAAAACCTATAAAGCAAAGTTCCCAGAACTTTTAGAGTTTGTAACAATTATTGAGCACATCTTACGGGCCCCACTGGTTATCTTACAGTATAGTATAATAACCTTAATTTACACAAACTTCTTGAGACAAGTACACACATCAGACTTCTTTACCCATTTCAACAACCAAACAGTTTATTTTTGGTTTTGTAATAAGTATTTATTAAAAGCCTATTCTCACTCAGGTCAATTTTTCACCATATTTGAAATGCTCCATAAATGTCTGTTAACTTATTTATTGATGGAGCACACTGATTAGTAATTTCAGACTAGATCATTTTTCAGATGTACATTCATTTTTTTTCCATGTCAGGCTGATATGTGTCTGCGGGTACTATTTCTGTTAAGTACATGGGTGGATGTTGTGTATTGGGTTAGCCACATGTTTGAGTGAATAAACTAGTTATCATACAGAAGCAGCCTGAAAGAATGAGTCAGGATAATCATTTCACTTTGAGAAAAGGAAAAAGAAAATAAAGCAAAATTCTTTCTAGCTTTTGTCACCACATCTATTGTACAGACAACAAGCACAATCCCCATCAACTGAAACAAAGTCAAATAAAAAATAACCTAAACATAGATGTTTTATTTAATCTGTATATAAACACTAAAGCTATAAAATTAATGGAGATATGTCATTTAATGTTTGAGGATCTTCTGTGTGGCTGGAACTAAGCTCTGTGCATTAAATATGTTACAAGATTAAATCTACCAAAAAACATAGTGGAGGTTGTATTTATATTGTGAATGAGGAAACTGTTCAATGTATTTGAACAGATTTTGAAGACTATTTAAATTTACGTTGACTTTAGATTTTTACATGGGTTTGTGTGGCAATCCACGCTGTTGAACTTCTTAGCTATTTACAAATAACCCATTTCCTTTGAACACATTCCCAGGGTGGCTTTGATGTTGCTTACAAAAATACATATATAAAAGTATATACAATAAAATAATACTGTAGCAATAAAGACAAACAAAAAAAATATGGTCAGACAACATGATGAACCCAGAGTTAATGTGAACACAAAAAAATCAAAACTAAATATTTTTTCTTCAGGTTTGTCTCTGAGTTTCCCATGTTGCTAATGTAGGTGAAAAATAATATTTATAGATTTTTAAAAACTAGTTCATGAGAAGCCTGACTATTCTTCCTGTGAGTCCTAAAGGGAATACTCTATGACATTTTACAACAGACTGACACCAACTCTTACCTCTGATATCTCATGTGTTCAAACACTGCTTCCTTTTGAAGTAGGAAAAATATAAGAAACATAAGGCAGCATAATCTAATCCTCATTCATAGATTTTGAATTCAGATAAATCTGAATAATAGTCTTTACTAGGTATATGACTTTGGGGAATTATTATCAACCAACTTTTTTTTTTCATTTCTATAAAATATGGGCAAAATCATATTTATGCCATGTCTTGTGAAGTTAAAATAAAACCAATAAGCAGCTTAACAATAAGCCTTGTTTTATAATTGTTGTATATAATTACTTGCTGAGACATAATGTAAGTACCACTAGTGTTGTGTATCCGTTGCCCAGACTGAGTTTGATTCATTCCTGAAAGTATGCATAAAAGAGGATGGGATTAAAAAAAAGAGAGAGAGAGGGGAATGGATTTTTTTGTTGACTGCGTAACTCCTTTCTCTAAGTCATTGGTTTTTAACCAGGGGTGATTTTGATACCCATGGAACATTTGGCAATGTCTGAGGATACTGCTGATTGCATAGGACAGCCTTTTGCAACATAGAATTATCTGGTGTAAAATGTTAATAGTGCCAGGATTGAGAAACCCTGCGCTAAGCATTTTTGTCTGGTTATTCAATGTTCTGCTTTGTCCTGCCCCTGGCTTTGTGGATATTGGATATCCTGCTTTTTCACTGCCTCACCCACACTTATAGATGTTCTATTTTGATTTGTACATACCTCTTTTAGTTTTAACTAATTGCCTTTCTCTGTATTTTACTATACTTGTGGAACACTAAATGCCACTTGCTTGGAACTTAGTGATTATATTCACTAAGTTTCCATTTGCTTTAGTCTGAGGTAGAGCTCCATACTAAAAAAATTTTAATTCATGTGAGACACTTCATAGCCTAATTACTTAAATGTGTGATCTTTCCATCTTATATGATCTTTTAAATTCAGTGAGTGACTTGTGGTATCAAGCTGGATCAGATTTTCCTGGACTAGGAGGTTCGATTTGCTGAGATGTAAGGTTTTCAACTGCCCGTTTGGGTTCAAGGTGGGTTACTGACCTCTTAGTGTTCCCTGACAATAAGTTAGTACCAGCTATGGCCACCAGCTAAAGAACCTAATTGGTTTAAGGAAGCAATGGCTATATCACCATATCAGAGGTCAGTCCAGTTTTGAACTCAGGTCTTTTGCATAGGCAAGATTTATTTTGCCATTTTGGGCAATTAAGTTGAGAAAGTGGAACCACCAACAGACAGCCCACTTCCTGATTTATTGATGTCTGTACTCATTTCCTTTATTGATATATACTTTCCACATTTTGCTGATACCCAGCTCTGACACTCACATGCTGGAGAATACTTCAAAACCTAAACCACCTTCTAATTAAATATTATTCAAGCTAATAGGCTTATCGTACCCAAAACCTCCAGACATTTTAAAAAGGATTAGAAGAGATACATGCCTGAGGGACAAACAGAAGTAGTGCAGACGAGGCTGGGCCTACTTGCCTAACACAAAATAGATTAAATTAATGAAAGCAAGGTGTTCTGCATGTTAAGATTTTTAATGTGTATGACTCATTAATGAATTTATAATTAGATTTTGAAGAATTTGATTCTGGGTTTTGTAGATTGCATGTATTTGTCTTGGTAAATCAAGATGTTTGATATTTTAGTAAACTATCACTAGAAACCCCTGTAATAAGTAATAAATACTCAAATCTTCTAAGAATTGTTTACTCACTTAACAAATAATTTCTCCACATTTACTATGAGCTAAAAGCTGGAGATAAAGTATTTCTAAACAAGGAAAATTCTATTATCTCCTAGTTTTTATACTTCAGACATTAAGACAGTGTTGACTGCCTTGACATTTTAGCTATGTCCAAAATATTTCAGTTATTGTAAGTTTTTATAAGTTTATGAGTTATAAATTTTTCTTTATTTTGACTCTGTAAGGCTTTAGTTTATACATTTCATATTTTTATTTTTTATTTTATTTATTTATTTTTAAGATTTTATTTATTTGACAGAGAAAGAGGCAGCGAGAGAGGGAACACAAGCAGGGGGAGTGTGAGAGGGAGAATTAGGCTCCCCACTGAGCAGAGAGCCCCATGTAAGGCTCGATCCCAGAACGCTGGGACCATGACCTGAGCCGAAGGCAGATGCTTAGCAACTGAGCCACCTAGGCGCCTCATATACATTTCATATTTTCAAATTATTACTCTAGTATATGTTATAGCAATATATTTGAGGAATTATTTTAGCTTATAAAAACAAATGTATTCAGAGACATCTGGGTGGCTCAGTCGGTTAAGCGTCTTCCTTTCCTCAGGTCATGATCTGGGGGTCTTGAGGTGGATTCCTGCATCGGGCTCCCTGCACAGCTGGGAGCCTGCTTCTCCCTCTGCCACTCTCCCTGCTTGTGCTCTCTCTCTCTCTCTCTGTCAATTTAAATGTATTGAATACATTCATTTTTTTAAAGATTTTATTTATTTATTTTAGGGAGAGAGAAAGAGACCCATGAGTGGGAGGAGGGGCAGAGGAAGAGAGAGAAGCAGACTCCCCGGTGAGCATGGAGCCTCAGGGCCTGGATCCGAGGACCCTGGGATCATGACCTGAGTGGAAGGCAGACACTTAACTGACTGAGCCACCCAGATGCCCCCAATACATTTAAATTTTAATTATCATTTTAGTGGAGTTTCTTGCCCCTAGTCCCTGATTTTTCTATATTACTTAACAATTGCAGTTTTCTAGGGGCACCTGACTGGCTCAGCCATTAAGCATCTGCCTTCAGCTCAGGTCATGATCCCAGGATTCTGGGATCGAGCCCCACATTGGGCTCCCTGCTTGGCGGGAAGCCTGCTTCTCCCTCTCCCACTCCCCTTGCTTGTGTTCCCTCTCTCACTGCCTCTCTCTGTCAAATAAATAAACAAATAAATAAATAAAATTAAAAAAAAATTAAAACAAAAAAAAATTTTGCAGTTTTCTAAACTAAAAATTGAAATATTTTGCTCATATATACCAAAGTTCAAAATGATTTTAGTTTGGAAGTCAAGGGTCTCCGAAATATTTTTGCTAACTTTATTTTCCAACCTAAATTGCCAACACAATTCTGATAAGTACTGTATCTATTTTAAACATTTTATGTTTTCCGTATATACAACACAGTATAGAATACCATTTCAAACCCAAGTCCTCAGTGAATTATCATTTATCCATTACATGATCCATTTTGTTCCAATAAATATTTGGTAAATGATTTCTGTGTTTTAGGAACCGTGATACTGCCTGAGGATAAAGTGGTGGATAGAAAAGGTAAGGCCCATCCTTAGCAGAGTATATATTTTAGCTGCCGTGGTTACAAGAAAGAAAATCTGTGCCTCAAAGAAAATCTAAATACTGTTGGAAAGGGAGAGACAGTCAACAATGAATAATCAACAACAGAAATAAAGCAGAGTTCATTGATTTTGTCCAAGTTTCGGGGCCACATTTATGTGGAGTCCTTTATTTTGTTAATTTAAATATGAAAGACTTTTAAATTCATTGTGTTAGTAAGGAATCTGTCAAAGTCCTAGTTTATGCTTTCATTCATAGAAGGAGAAGTTGGCAAATCTAGTTTCTTCTCTGGTTTTACAAAGGGATTTACAAGTATTTAAATGTTTATAAAAATATAAAAGAATCCTAAATATTATTGACATGGCAACTATTAGTTAAGGAAGACAATAAATAGAAGCACAGACATTTAGGGATTAAAGATTATATTTTGGAGAACATAGTAACAATCTCTATGAAACGTTTGCCTTAAAATACGTGTTTATTAAACACTAACGTGAACAGGATTATACATATTCATACAACTATTCACATTTAAAAGGCGAGTAAGATTGATGCTTTTGTTAATATTCTCAATTCATCACTTTATCAAAAGTAGCTCCTTGTTGCAGAATAGTGTCTGCATTTCCACAGCCATAAGGGAGAAGGAAACACTTTCTCTTTTTTATCTTTCTGATTTTTCTTTTACCCTAGCACCTTTCTCAAGCCTACACACTGGAATTTCATTTGTTAGGTCTGAAAGAAAGCCCTACCAGAAGAGCTTAATATTAAGAATACAGAACCATAAAAGGGCAGAAAAGAATTTCTAACAAATGAGATATGAGGCCTGTAGTGCTTTGTTTCTACATCCTTAACAGGTTTTTATATTGTTTCCAGAGTCATTTTGGGCTATTAGAATTTAGTCATCCAGTCAAATACAAATTATGAATGCTAAAAATTATTTTATCTACATGTTCACTTAGTTAAAAAATGCCGAAGACTAATTATTTTGTGCTATGCAGAAATGAGATGTAAGCTTCTACTTCTCCGACTCACCTATCCCTGTTCGTGAACATGGTTTTACAATTTCCATAAGCATTGTTTGCCTTTATGCTGGATGTCCCACAGCAGTCATTCTAAAATTCTAAAATTATGAAACAATATTTTATACAGTTATATACCCAAAATATCACCTTGTTATCAAAGTGAGAATTGTCACAGAGAATGAAGTATTTTGCAAGCATAATGATTATGGTGAATGTATGAAGCGTTCCTTTTTATATAATGTAAGCTAACCTTAACTATCTGATATCATGGAAAATGGCAGATACATTTGAAAATAAGCTAAATTCCATTGGAGCAGACTTGAAATATTGTATTGCTGTTAGTGCAACCATTGCAACATTCACGTTGTGATTTTATATCCTGTATTCCATAAGTTTTTCCATCTTTTAACTATATCTTGTTTTATTGTCCACATTAACTTGATAATCAGAGTAATATTTTTATTTAAATAATTGGCTATTAATGAAAATTATTCATTTTACAAAGGAAAATAATATAATACTATAGTTGCACTTTGGATAAAAATCATTTAAAAATATGTCTATAAATTACACACATGTACACACTTATTTATATATTAGAAAACTTTATCTGCTATTAGGTAATCTTAAAATTCATTGCTCATTGATTTTGTCCAATTTTCAGGGTAACCATTAATAGAGTCATTGCTAATTTCAATATGAAAGACTTACGTTCTGTTTTAATAAGGTATCTATATGCTATTTTGTATTTTCACTATATATGAAGAGAGGGGCTTCTTCCATTCTCTATATCATCAAAGAAATGTGTCCATTAGCATATAAAACTGATTTAGACTGGAGATTGGCCCTTAACAGTTTCCCAATAACTAAGTGGTCATTCTATATAAGTTTTAAAAGCTACAAATGTTTTTAAGATTATCAAAGGATTTTTGTTACTAAAGGTTTTTTTAATCCAATATTATATATTATTAATGCAATACCTTACTACTTAACATATTCATCATGAAAAAAAAATTGATATCCACTAGGTCCTTCAGTTAATTTAGATTATATCAAGTACATACACATCCACTCTATCTACATGAAGCTGCAAGTATAAAGGTAATTTAAAATTTAGTCTCCTCACAAGATGTGTAAAAAATTAAGGGCTGCTGGATAACTTCTCCAAATTAGCTCTGAAAGAATATGGGAAGGTTATAGAAACATGAATTCAGAAACTACCACCAAAGAACCACCACCAATAACATTAACAAACTCGGAAAACCTGTGGGGGAAATGGAAGACTATTTTGATTTGGCGTGTAGGGGAGTGTCGCTATAGGCAGAAGAAATAGTGACAGGAAAGATACAAAGCAAGCTTTTTAAATCCTGACATGTGTCTTCCTCCGTGTTTCTCCAAGGTAATCGTTACATTTGGACATTCAGTTTTTCATCTCTTCTCTCCATTTCCTACATTTGTAGATTCAAATCTACCTTCTCCCGTTGTTATTTCTCCGTCAGGGGATAAATGTGAATCCCTGATGGACGTAATCACCCACGGAGTTGAAACAAGCAGGAGTGTTTGCTGGAAATCTCCACTGATGTGGATCCTTCCCTTCAGCATCAGGTCACTGAAGTGCCCACGGAGTGAGGCTCAACTGTTTTAACCAACACATATTAATAAGTAGAATAATCGGTAAATTCAGTGGACCATGAATTAATCAGAATAATTAGGCATCTGAAGAATACAAGGCAAACTAAAAAGACACACCTAACCACACTGAGAACTGTATCAGTCTCTTGGAACAAATAAAGAAGACTACCAGCCGTATCAGAAGAAAAATAGCTGGAAAGAACAAAATGGAAATACTGCATATAAAAAATATAATAAATAAAATACATAATATAGTAAATGGGATAAAGCCAATTGTATCCATTTGAAAAATATATTAGTTAAATGAGAAGATCAAATTGAAATACTCCTCCAAAAGGCAAGAGGAGAGAAAATATAAAATGAAACCTAAATGATAAAAAGGTTAGAAGTTGAAATGCCATTATCTGGATAATAGGAATTTCAGCAAGAGTGAAACGTAAAAGCAGAGATCAGACAGTCTTTTAAAAATGAATATAAAATCTCCGAATTTTAAGAAAGAGGAAACACCTCTTCATATGGAAAGGCCCATGGAATACCCAACATGGATGATAAGTATAATATCTATACCTGTACACATCATAGTGAAATTTAGACTAACAGGAAAGACTTTGAGAAAATTCTAAATGCTTCCAGATAGTGAGAGCAGATCACCTACTAAGGAAGGTAAAACACAAAGACATCAGATTTCCCCGTCTAACACCTTTGAGTCCTGCTGAAACAAAAGTGACTTAGGTAGCTTCTTTTCCTGCAAGTTTATGAATAAAATACCTTTGTTAATTTTGTTTCCAATTTAGTTTTGTCTATGGCACTCCAGAGGCTTATATAATATGTTACGTGACAAATCAGTTGGATCGTAGAAGTCAATATATTGGAAACGTTGTTGTTGGAAACAAGAAACATAGTCATAATTTATGGACTGAGGGAAATTTACAAAATATGTAGTGTTATATATGCATCTGTAAATGATGAACTGATTGTCCATGCCATTAAGCTAGAGACAGTGAGAGCTGTAATTGAAATCCAGAGTTTCTGATTTTCTTTTCCAGACCAATTAATTTTTAAATAAGAAGGAAACTTACTTTAAAGGAAGTTAAATGGTGAAGAGACAGTCACTGTATAAGGTTTCATGGATTTTATCAGATGATACTACAGTAAATCACATAAAATTATGCATACAAGAATTAATAAACATTAGTGATGGTATGATAATGATGATGATAAAGATAATACTGATTCTGTGGAATTCTGTTTTACGATATACAGGAAAAAGGTAAACATCATTAATGTAATAATCTTATTTATTGTTATTAATAAAAGAGTGGCAAATTATTAATATGGTACTAAGTTATCACTTGATAGCTTAGAATTAACTTGGATTGTGTGTAGACTGAAATTACTTAAAGCTTAAAATTTAGATATTCACCTACAATTTATCATTTAATTTAAATAATAGCCAAGTCGTATGTATGTCATGCCTTTAAATATAATGGTATTATAATTTAAATATTCTTATGATTTTTCTGTGTCTACTCATCAGGACAAATATGGGAAATTATTCAGCTTTTATGCATTTCACTTAATTAAACTTAAATTGACTTCTTAACAGATACTTTTTAAAAGTGTGTAATTTAATGTTAACTTTTCAAAAAATCTTGACATATGCAAGTTTTCATGTCTTCTCTCATCTTGAAATGGTCTCAACCTAAGTAATGATCTCATCCTTTTTACTGAGTTTATGACTGACTATAATTCCTTGAGGGTAAAAAAAAGGTTAACATTTTTTATATCCCATATGAAGTATGTTACTTTCACTTTACCATTAACATAAGAAATAGCTCTTTAAGTCAAGAAAGATAATAATTTTTCACTAATCTGCACAGGGGTACCAAGTAAGATCAACAAAGAACACAATGTTTCATTTTACTCTAGGGACCCTTGAAAGGTGCATAGTTAAATGTCATCCTTTTACAAGTAAATCATTCACAGTTTTGGAAGACACCTCAGAGCTGCTTAAACATGATTTATTGCCATGCTCTCTACAGTTTTTATGAAGTCAAACCAAATGCATAGTGTACATTTTAAAAGTACATTCATATACTAAAATTTTGCAGTAAGAGTTTTCAGACATTTAGAATAATACTTAATTTTTTTAATTGTTCTTAACTTCACCTCTTTGAGAAACAGATCAATCTAATTATAAACCTAATATTTATAGATCACCATTCAAACCAAAATGTTCTAAATTCATACAAATTATAGATTTAATATTCTCGATTTGAAACTCATGTAAAATGCATTGATTTATTATCTTAACACATTTTATAATAGCTTAATTGAGATATAATTTTATACCATAGAATGCTCCCTTTTAAAGTATAAAATTCAGTGATATTTTAATAAATTTATACAATTATATAAGCATTACTACTATGTAATTCCAAAATTCACACCAAAAAGAAAGCTGCATCAAGAAGCAGTTTTGAGAATTTTAAATAAGACTGCTGTTTAGTAGGTGAGTGCAAATACAGCTGTACCAGTCATTAAAATATTGAAATACTTTTGTACCAGATGGTACTAACGTCTTCTCCAAGTGCCTGGATTGCTTCCCAACCTCTTCTGAGTATCCTTGGACCTCTCCATGGTTCAGAAACAGAAGATTAACATCTGGCACAGCAAGGGAACTCTAAACTATTGCTCAGTGCTGTGGCCTATAAAATTCATACTGGTTAGTGCCACTGCTAAAAGGTGTTAGTTATTTTAATGTCATCAATAAAGAGAATTGCATCTTCATTAAAAGAAATAATCAGTAGAAAATCCATAGCAGTGAAAAAAAAGTAGTAACAGAAAAGAAAAAGATATCAAATACTTACATCAAGAATCAAAGAGGTGGGGCGCCTGGGTGGCACAGCGGTTAAGCGTCTGCCTTCGGCTCAGGGCGTTATCCCGGCGTTCTGGGATCGAGCCCCACATCAGGCTCCTCCGCTATGAGCCTGCTTCTTCCTCTCCCACTCCCCCTGCTTGTGTTCCCTCTCTCGCTGGCTGTCTCTATCTCTGTCAAATAAATAAATAAAATCTTTAAAAAAAAAAAAAGATCAAAGAGGTGATATCATTATTGATGTCATAGAAATAAAAAGGAATATAAGAGAATACTATGTAAATTTTATGCAAGGAAATTAGATACGCAAATACCTCATTTTATTGCACTTCACTTTTTTGCACTTCACAGATACCGAATTCTCTACAAACTGAAGGTTTGTGGCAACCTTCATGGAGCAAATCTATCAGTGTCATTTTTCCAACAGCATTTGCTCACTTCGTGTCTCTGTGGCACATTTTGGTAATTCTCGCAATATTTCAGACTTTCCCATTATATTCTATTTGTTATGGTGATCTGTGATCACTGATTATGACTCCCTAAAAGTTCAGAAAATGGCTACTTTTTTAAACAATATTTTTAAATTAAGGTATGTACATTTTTGTAGACATAATGCTATTGCACACCTAATAGACTACAGTATGGTATAAACAGAACTTTACATGCACTGGGAAACCAAACAATTCAGTTTTCACTTTATTGTGGTGTTTGTTTTATTATGGTGGTCTGGACCGGAACACTGATATCTCCAAGGTATGGTTGTAGTCTATATGAAGTGGACACATTCATAGAAAGGCATTACTACCAAAACTGATTCAAAAAGAGATGGAATACCTCAGTAGACCTATAACTAGGACACATATTTAATTTGCAATTTTAAAAATGCCCACAAAGAGGGGTACCCGGGAGGCTCTGTCAGTTGAGCATCCAACTCTTGATTTCAGCTCAGGTCATAATCTTGGGGTTGTGAGATCGAGCCCTACATCAGGCTCTGCACTGAGCATGGAGCCTGCTTGGGAGTCTTAATCTCTCTCTCCCTCTGCTTCCCTCCCAGCTTGTATGTACCCCTTTCTCTCTTTAAAAAAAGAAAAAATCCAACAAGGAAAATTCCTGGTCAAGATGACTTCATTGGTAAATTCTACCAAATGTTTAAGAAAAAATTAGTACACTCTTTCAAAAGCTCTTCCAAAATCAGAAGAGAGAGGAGCACTTCCAACTCATTCCATGAGGTCTCCATTACTTTACTATTTTAACAAGACAATGACATCACAAAAAAAAAGTACAGACCAATATAACTTAGAACTATAGAGAGAAAAATTCTTAAAAAGTTTAGCAAGCCAAAAACAGCAACATATAAAAAAAATTATACACCAGAGCCTTGTGAGATTTATCCCAGGAATTCAAGTTTGCTTTAATATTGGAAAATCAATTGATACAATATACTATATTAATAAAATAAAGGACAAAAAATGGCATGGTTATCTCAATAGATGCAGCAAAAGCATTTAACAAAATTCAATATCTTTGCATGATAAAAACACAGACTAGGAAGAAAAAAGAAATTCCTCAACTTGATGAAGGCCATCCACTAAAATTCCATAGCTAAACATCATATTAATGGTGAAAAATTGGGTGATTTCCTATGAGAATCAGATGTCTGCTCTCACAATTTCTGTCCAGTGTTTTACTAGATGGTCAAGCCAGGGCAATTAGGCAATAAATAAATAAATAAATGTTTATGGCTTGAAAATGAGTAAGTGCAACTATTTCTATTTGCAGATGACATAGTCTTATACATAGAAAATCCTAAGGAATTCACACACACACCTGCACACACACACACACTTTGGAAATATTAAATGAGTTGAGCAAATTTTCAAGATAAAAATATTAATATACACAGTAAATTATATTTCTATACACTAGTGATGAACAATCTGAAAATGAAATTAATTAAACATTTCCATTTAAATAGCACATAAAAGAATAAAGTACTTAAGGATATATTAACAAAAGAAGTGGACGATTTCATGGAAAAATAAAAAACATTGAAAGAAATTAAATAAGACCCAGCTAAATGGAAAGACACTACACGCTCACAGATAGAAAGAAAATAGACTCGACATTATTCCTATCAAAATCCAAGTGACTATTTTGTGAAAATTGACAAGATGGTCCTACAATTCACATGGAAATGCAAGAGACCCCAAAGAGCCAAACACTCTTGAAAAAGAATGTCAAAGAATACACATTTCATAATTTCAAAACAATACAAAGCTACAGTACTAAGACAGTATTGTACTGGCATATAGTTAAGAAATGCGTATTAATGAAATAGAATAAAATTAACCCTTATTTTTATACTTTTTTGATTTTCAACAAGAATGCCAAGACAATTCGGTAGGTAAAGAAGTGTCTCCAACCAATAGTTCTGGAAGAACTGGATATTCCTATGTAAAAGAATGAAGTTGAACCCTTACTCCAGATCATTTATAATGATCCATCATAATAATGGTTGATAGACATAAATGTAAGAGCTTAAACTACTAAACTTTTAGAAGACATGGTAAATCTTTGTGACCTTCTATTTAGCAACATACTAAACAAATTACCTTACTCCAATAAATGGTGAAATGGTCTTATGATTCATTTTAGAACCCAAAGTTCAAAGGCCAAAATAGTTTGCTTGCTATAATTTTGTAGTAAGTTTGTAATGGGGGAAATACTTAATCTGGAAAAAAAATGAGTAGGGGTATCTGCCAGCTTCATCCCAGCCACTGCCCTCACTTGTTTTCCATGTTGTGGATCAGGCTTGGAAATTCCTCCTATTTATGGAATAAGTATAGTACTATGATCTGCATGGAATGGATTTGGTGTTACTCACCTCTCAATTCCTTCTTTTGCTCACTTCATTCACTCATTCATTGATAAATATATGCTCATTAGACACTGGAAATGGAGCAAAGAACAAGATGGAAGAGGACTTTCCTGACGGAGGTGATGCTTAATGGTGGAGACAGGAAATGAACAACAGATAAACAAACACGATTATTAAAAACAAACGAACAAACAGCAACAACCACAAAAAGGAAGTGCAAAACCTCCAGATCCTTTCTGTGTGGGAGCTGAACTACATCTCCCATACACCCCACAGTCTTGCAACTCGATCTGTCTTTGCTAGGTTTGAGATGGTTTGAGACATCACCACCAAACTGGGAAGTGGGGAGGTGGTAGAGACTATGCAGGATCTCACCTCAGTAGTGCACACACTCTTGAAACAGATGCAAGATAAATTTCAGATAGTGTCTAACCAGATCATTGGAAGAATTGATGACATGAGTATTCTCATCGATGACCTGGAGGAAAACATTGCAAAATTCATGACACAGGCTGGGATGGAAGAACTGGAAGGTTAAAAACAAGATTACCTGCCGTACAAAAGAATTGAAGTTTGCTAATTTACACCAAAATCTGAAATATTGTTTTTATAAGCCAAACAACCAAATGGCTTTTTGCTTCTATTATGTGTAGACAATTTTTCTGTTATAATGTGTGCATTCTTCTTATCATATATTATATAGTTTATAGCCCTCTCCCCCGCCCGCAAGTTTTTTGAACATGGTAACTTCACAATTTGCACCTTGGTCAGCTGGGCTATTAAATATTAAACACTAAAATTTTGTCATTTCCTACATAATATGGATGAATTTGGGGGGTGTTAAAAATGTCTATCAGAATTATTTTGCAGCACTTAGACAAATGGTATTGTCTACAGTTGTCTAGAAAAAACATTTGTTATTATTAACAATGTAAAAGTAAGTTCTATCAGTTTCAGTTGTTGGGATAATAATAACCTAAAGTTATATTATATTATACTGAGACTGAGAAAATAGAAACTAAACAATTATTATTTAACTATTATTGTTGTAAAGTTATATTATATTAAGACTGAGATGATAGAAACTAAACAATTATTATTTAACTATTATTATTATTATTTACTGATGCATAATACTTTTGGATTTACCTTGGTATTTAAAAATGTGCATGAAATAAATTAACTAAATTTTTCCTTTCAAGGTATGAGTTCCTGAAACATATTTATTTTTTAAAAAATGAAAATACTTTATGATAAGAGTTGTCTATTTATGGATAAATTATGTATGTTTCTGAAGCATTTTTTTCTCCAGTTATTGCATAACTAAACTAAGCAAATATTTAATTTGTCAAAAAAGGAATAATTTATCCCAGGGTTATAAACAATTTCCATTATATGAATAGGAAAGGAACAAGATGTAGGGAAGAAGATGTGGGTCAGAACATATTTGTACCTCATCGAGTTTATCATAAAAATGACAAAGTACAAATTAAGATACTAAATGCAAAAATTCATGGGTGAGATCTATGAAGAAATTCCGCATGGTAAAGTGAATAATGGTTCCCAAAGATATCCATGTCCTAATCCCTAGAACTGATGGAAGTTATCTTACATAGCAAAAGGAACTTTGGAACTTTAAAACATTGATTTATATAGTTTTAAGTCA